>NC_056738.1:455197993-455248718 GCF_019279795.1 Protopterus annectens
ATTTACATATGCATTTATTTACATATGCAAGAATTTATTTAGTGGAGGTATTTTATTAATATTATATGTGAATATGTGATGTGAAGTTGTTAAATCTTGCCGTTTATTCTCACTGATGGGTTCGGAGCCGATCCTCTGCTCCAACATGGCCTATAGCAAAGCTCAAGGTTTGCCAATAGCTCGAGACCAAGCCCCTTATCCCATGATGCACTGCTGGAATTACCGCAAATCTAGTTTGCCGAGGCACAGATCTTTGTGTTCTAGATAGCTCGGACCATTATTATTCGATAGATTCTTCTATTGGCAAGTTTTAAAACTTTTTTTCTTCACTTCTTGATAGGATACTATATATATATATATATATATATATATATATATATATATATATATATATATATATATATACATATATATATATATATATATATATATATATATATATATATATATATATATATATAAAAAATCTCTAGAGTTTTAGACTTAGTTAGATTAGTGCCCTGTGTTGGCTTCTGTTTTTCTATAGTGTTGGGCCTAAGAGTTGGCCTTGTATTTAACCTTAGGTGTACTTTGGTAGACAATTCTAAGTTTGTTGTTTAATTCTTTAAAATTGTTTAATGTGATATAGAAATGTCTGATGAGAAAGAGAAGCCTCATCCAAAATCTGGCCTCAAAAAATGTCCGAATTGTGGACAAAAAATGTCTGTCACTGACGGGCATGTTCAATGTGTGTATTGTCTGGGGGCTAAACACCTCCAAGACTCTTGAAGTATATGTCACTCCTTCTCCTTCAAGGTACTTTTGGAGAGGAGGAAATTAGTAGACAGGGGTTTACTTCAGCACCCTATCTCCAAAGTGCTGTGTGACCAGGATGGTGCTAGTAGATCCTCAAAATCTTCCTAATCCTCACGTGACTCAAAAGCATCCAAAAAGACTAAAAATATTAAGGGTATAGGGTCATCAGTTCCACTGTCATCAGAACAGAGTGTCCCTTCTGTTCGGAGCCAGCTCACAGTTTTGGAGCCGGTCACTGAGATTCCCTCATCTCCTCTGCTCCAATCAGCACCTTCGGTGCACTCCTTGAAGTATTCTGTCAGCCTCTTGAATATGGATATGGACCGGCTAGTGCAGAAGCTTCTACGGGCACCAGGCCTTGCTAAGTTGTTGTTGGCTCCGACATCTTCGTCGGACCAGAAGACCATTAACCCAGACTTGACTACTCCTCCTCTTAGCCGTACTGGACTTTCAGAGCCGAAGGAGCCCGACCTGATAGTTGTTGAGCCTGTGGAGCCGAGACCTGCACCGGTGTTATCAGTTCCATCTACTCAGATGTCCTCGGCGTCGACTGGGGACTCTAGGAGCCGACACTCTCCTTTCAGGTCCGGGGAGGATAGTCGTACCGATTTGTTGGTGCTGACTCTTCCTCTCGGGGCTTCTGCTCGGATGAGCTCGGCTCCTACCTCAGGCTCAGAGCGCATGGCCTCAGTGCGGGAGAATCGGACAGTCCCTTCGGAGCCGTCTACTCCTTCTCGTCGGAGCCATGGTGCGTTCGATGCCATGAGGGCAGTCCTATCTCCAAAAACATCATCAGCATCAGGTCTGGCTTCCTCCTCCCTTCAAGCGCCTGTGTCCACTCCTGCTTCTACTGGTCCACCCAAGCGTAGAGACCCTGAGCCTCAAGTATCCCCACAGGGTGACCCCTGCTCTTCTGAAACCTCCCCAGATTCCCCCACTGAGGAGGTGCCCAGGAAGAAGACTGTACAAGAAGAGGCACTTGGACTCCCCACAGGAGTCTTTGACATCTGACACTGACTTGGATGAGTCAGAAGGGTCCCCTTGATCCCCCTTGAGGATATCTCCTTTGTGGAGATATTAGAGATCCTTAATCAGAGGGGCAATTGGCAGTCCAAAAGACCTACTGAAGACGAGTCAGTGCTCTTGAAGGCTTTCGGGTCTCAACCTTCCACTTCTTGGGTGTCATTGCCTTACAATGAGCTCATGGAGCTGATCTCTTATAAGGCATGAGGGTCACCGGAGGCCATGGAACCTGTCCCTCGGAAGCCAAATAAGTTCATGTCTGCCCCAGTGGACAAAGCCTTTTTGATTAAGGGAGTGCCTGTTGATGCCATGGTGGTGGCTGCAGCCACCAAAAAGGAAACGTCTGAGATGTCCTCATCTATTCATCCTCCTAACAGAGATTCTAGGATCATGGATAGATATGGGAAGTGCATGTTTAGTTCAGGGACTTTTTCTCTTCGATCACTGAACTATTTAAATCATTTTACAAGACTACAAAGAAATCTCCTGAAAGAGCTAGGAGATACTCTCCAGGGTACGGTAGCTGCAGGAGTTGCCGACAGAGTTAACACACAGCTTGCTGCACTAAACTCGATTCTGAACTTGTCCATGCACCTCATATCTTATGCAGCTGATGGTTCGAGTAAAACCGCTAGTTCAGGCATTGCTGTGCGTAGACAAGCCTGGATGCGTCTCTTTTCCTTTGCGGAGCCTTTCAAGTCTTCCTTTATCAACACCCCATTTGATGGCTCATCCCTGTTTGGGCCCAAAGTCAACGAAACTCTAACCAGGTGTGAGCAGGAAGGCAAGACTCTATATGCCGTTGGAGTCCGTTTTTCTACCCCTTCTCGGCCCTATCCCAAGGGTCCTAAGGGCAGAAAAATGTGGTTCGGAAAAGCACAGGGAGCCTTTCAGGACACACGTGGAGAAACCCCCTCTAGAGGCAGGGGGGGGTTATAATGGAAGACACTGCCAGCACAGCAGGGGAAGTCCACATCAGCAGGGTGACAGAGGCCATTTCTCTGGTCAGCCCTACCAGCGCTCCTGAACGGAGACCTGGCTGTGGAGGCAGTCGGGGGTTGCTTATCTTTGTACCAAGAAGCCTAGCTAAACATAATGTCCAATACCTGGGTACAAAGCATCATTTCCAAATGGTATTTCATACCGCTCTCTTCTCCTTCCACTCTTGTAAACAGAATCACAGATGTTCCACCCATTCTCAGGGAACAAGCAACCATAGAGGTCCGCAAGTTGCTAGAATAAAGAGTCATCCAGCCAGTCCCAGCAGACCAAGTTGGATTCGGAACTTACTCAAGATTCTTTTTGGTTCCAAAGAAAACGGGACTGGAGTCCTATCTTGGACCTCAGCAGACTAAACCAATTTGTAAAAAAAGAGAAGTTCCTAATGGTCACACTTCAGGCCATTCTTCCCTTTCTAGGGAAAGGTGATTGGATGTGCTCCATCGATCTCAAGGACGCGTACTGCCACATAAAGATGGACAGATGCTCCAGAGATCACCTGCGTTTCTGGCTGGGAGATGATCACTACTAGTTTCGAGCCCCCAGAGTTTTCACCAAATGCATGGCAGTGGTCACGGCTCACCTGAGGTGTCTAGGATTCTAAGTGTTTCCATATCTAGACGATTGGCTCCTCACAGCTACCACCAGGCATCAATTGATTCGGGCAATACAATCTACTCTGACACTCTGCCACTACTTGGGTATTACAGTCAACTTCGAAGAGTCTGCCTTGTAGCCATTGTAATATGCCATCTTTATAGGAGCAGAGTTAGATACCTCAACCACCACTCTGTCTTCCAGTTAAAAGGGTCTCACTTCTTCGCCAACACGCCAACTCATTGGTGTCAAAGAACAGAGCTACAGCCACAGAGGTCTTGAAAGTACTAGGTTTGATGGCGGCAGCAATTCTAGCCATTCCACTTGCAAGGATGCATATGCGAATTCTTCAATGACTCCTGTTCGCTCACTGGTCTTACCAGAAGTTACCAATGGACCATATGATTCTCATCACAAATTCTTGCAAGAGAGACCCTCGATGGTGGTTGACGTCTCTTCATGTCACATTAGAAAGACCCTTTGTGCTTCCCTCCCAATAGCCACTGTGACCACGGACACTTCTCTGATAGGGTAAGGGGGGCATTTTCAGGGAAAGACTGCCCAAGGCACATGGACGGATCAAGAGTGACATCTGTATGTCAGTGTTCTGGAGTTGAGAGCAGTACTTCTGGAGTTGCAGTACTTCCAGGACTCTCTTCCTCTAGGGACAATTGCAATTCAGACAAGACAACATGTCAGTGGTCTGGTACTTGAACAAACAGGATGGAACCAAGTCTTACCCCCCCTTTGTCAAGAAGCCCTCAGGGTGTGGCAATGGGCTGTGTCATCCCAGCATTTTCTGTTAGCAACACACATCCCGGAGAAATCCAACGTGATAGCGGACAAGCTGAGCAGGGTGATCCTGTTGCCTCACGAGTGGTCTATCAACGAACACATTGTGGACTTGATTTTCTGCAAATGGGGCCAGCCTTGCTGTGACCTCTTTGCCAGTCACATCAATACCAAATGCAGAAGCTACTTTGCCCTGATACCACCTCCGGGACATCCCCCGAGAGACTCATTCATACATGATTGGCCTCCGGGTCTCCTATATGCATTCCCACCTATTCCACTGATACACAGGTTTTTACAGAAAGCAAAATCACTGGGAAGGACTGTTATCCTCATAGCCCCCCATTGGCCTTGACAGATTTGGTTCCCTTTCCTTCACCATCATCTGCTGGAGGATCCATGGATCCTGGACCTCAGTTCCAGACCTCCTGACACACCCATCAGGGGACCTCCATCCTTCATTGCAGTCTCTGAAGTTGACTGCTTAGCTGATCCACTTCTCCAAATAGCCAGGCTTCATTCACTCTCAGATGACACAAGACAAATTCTGTTATCTTCTCATAAGCCATCCACCAGAAAACTATATCACAGTAAGTGGAAAAGGTTCATAGTTTGGGCCAGTATACAAAAAATTGACCCTTTCCAAGCTCCTTTTTCATCCGTTTTAGAGTTTTTGACAATGATTTTTAAGGATGGAGCAGCAGCTGCCACAGTTCAGGTTCAGTTAGCCGCCATATCAGATTTCCACCTTGGATTCGACGGGTTAAATGTTATGGCCCATAAGTTATCTAAGGTTTTTTCTTAAAGGTGCTTTTCACATGAGACCTCCTGTCAAAATCCTTTATTCTCCCTGGAATTTGAATTTTATGCTGTCTCAAATAATTCTTCCCCCCTTTGAACCAGCACCATCTTGTGATCTAAAATTTTGTCCTGGAAATCTATTTTTCTAGTGGCCGTTATGTTTGCCCGCAGAGTGTCAGAACTTCAAGCATTATCAATCAGACCTCCTTACATGATTTTCCATGCTGATAGAGTATCTCTCAGAACAAACTCCTCCTTTTTGCCTAAAGTCTGTTCCGAGTCCAATATCAATCAGGTCATTGAGTTACCAGTCTTTTTTCCCAACCATTCCAACAAATTGGAGTACATGCTGCACAAACTTGGCGTACATAGCTCAGATTTTATCTTGATAGAATTAAGGATATTAGAAAATCAGATCAACTCTTCGTGTCCTTTTCGGAGGCCAGAAAAGGTAGACCAGTGGCTAAGACAACCCTTTCAAAATAGTTATCGGATTGTATCTCATTTGTTCATGCAAATGCTAACATGCCTTTGCCACACAAAGCAAGGGCTCATTCAACCAGAGCCGTTTATACATCTTCTGCTTTTTCAAGCTAAATTGCCCCTTGACAACATTTATGCTGCAGCCACTTGGTCTAAGCCTCATACCTTTATCACTCATTACAAAGTAGATAAGGCTTCCAGGGACAGGTCTTCTTTTGGTTCCATGGTCCTGAAAAAAGTACTCCCATGAGCCACCCAGGATTGTGGGTGCTAGGGACGCTACCCATCAGTGAGATTAAACGGCGAGATTTAACAACTTCACATAAAGAAGTTATGTACTCACAGTAACGTTCCATGTGAGTTGTTTATCTCGCCTTTATTCTCACGTCCCTCCCTCCATCCCCATCCTGGCTGACAGTTGACCTACACACAGCAAACAAGATCTGAGGTAATTCCAGCAAGGGGCTTGGTCTCGAGCTACTGGCAAACCTTGAGCTTTGCTATAGGCCGTGTCGGAGCCAAGGATCGGCTCCGAACCCATCAGTGAGAATAAAGGCGAGATAAACAACTCACATGGAACTTTATGGTGAGTACATAACTTCTTTTTTGTGTAGTTTAGCAGTGTGAAAATAAGCAATGTATGTATAGGAAAATGCATGTGTTATAAACTGCAGATGTATTGTGTCTTTACATGCTGGTTTCAAACTGAGGCAAGTTTTATCACATGATTTGTAGTGCATATATATAAATGAGTTGGCCACCATGATTCAGGTTTTTAAGATTTTATTCTGAGGAAGTTTGTATTTTATAAATGAAAGTGCTAAATATACTTGGGAGTGGATCAGTTTGCCTTTTGCCCTCATTTGTGTTACTTCTACCCTTCCTTACCTGAACTTCTTTTGTCCTCCATTCGCTTCTCATTCTTTCTTGTTATGTGATTGACATAGTCTTCCAGTGCTTAATAAAGTAAGTAGCAAACTCATTCTGTGGTTAGAATCAGGACAGTGGTATTACTGGAGTTTGTTTGAATGAGCTTGAGGCTAGAAGCACTTCCTGAATGACAACTAATGAACACCTCATTACCATCAGTTGAGTCAGACTAGGGGTGAAAATGATCCAGTATTATGGTAAGTAGATAACATCTTCATTCTTTACAAATGCCTTCTTGTTTCCATGCTTTATTCAATGTACTTGTAAAATGCACTTTCACATAATTTTCTTACATACAGGTAAAATTTAGTTTTCCTGCCATCTGTGCTTAGTTGTAAAAACTACCTTAGCCACTTAAAAAGCAGTATTTTGATGGATTTAAAATATAATCATTCACCTGTGAATTCTTCAGAAGCATTTGTTCAGCCATTGCTTGTGAAATACCCTGATGTTCTTTTCTCTTTCCCCAAAGCTGACCTTTGCAAGAGAATGCACCCCCCCCCCCCAGACAAGTTCATTGGCAAATATCTGGAAGTAGAGGAAAGGTCTCCTCATGGCTGCAGAGCATCAGTAATATAGTCCTTTGCTTGAACATTTTTTTCCGGAAACATTACTATGTTTCTCAACATTGGAGTGCCACTTAAAAATGTGCCTATTTGCAAAGTCCATCTGTTACCTGTGCCAGTTTCTTTCTTAAATTTTCCCATTCTCTCATTTTCTGTTTTGACATTCTTGACCAAACTTTTGTAAATTTATCAAAATTGCTATTTGCAAAATTGCTTTAGTTCACTTTCCAGTTTTGAAAGTTAGTTTCAGTGTAGTTAATCTCAAACTTCTGATATATGGCTGTGTGTCTGATAACTATTTTCAAGTTTATCTCTTGCCATTCCCTAACAGAAGTTAAACTGCTTTGTCTGTAAAGAATTTGTTAATCTCCTTGGCACATTTTTTTAATTATATATACTTTAAATGCATATTTTTTGCCAAATCTGTTTGAGGAGGAGCATTTTTCAAGTAGAATAAAAGTGGTGCATGTTTAAGTATCCACCTCAGTCTCCTTCCACTACAACAGTTTCTTCATCAGGGTCAGAAAATTAGCTCTAACAGAACAATAATGAGATCTTTAGCATCTGTACTGTATGGCTAACCAAATGGGATGGCACAAGCTGAGTGAAAAAAATAGAATAACTAGTAAAATAGCACAGGCACACAACTGTAAGTTAACATTTATAAATACCCCCCACACCATGGCATACAATCATAATAACTTAATTAACTTGCAGATTAATAGAGGTAAGATTTTAAACTCTTCAGACTTCATTAAAAACTGTTACAAATGATACCCCATTAAATAGCCCCATCTTATTTCGCATATTCATTTATTTGCTGCTGTTTACCAGGAAAGTCCATCTAGGAACTGAAATGTCCATTTTCGGTGGATGCCTGGGAGAAAAGCTCCAAAACAAAGATAGAAACACATTTTTGACAATTCAAAAGAAAAAGCGGCAACAAACATTATTTGCAAAGTATTTCATAGCAGACAATCCACAAACATTGTTTACAAAGCATGTCAGATTAAGGAAGTACATATTGTCAAGATATTGTGAGTAAACAAAAATATTGCATTAATCATCATCATCTTCTTTCGGCTGTTCCCGTTAGGGGTCGCCACAGCGGATCACCTGTTTCCATTTCTTTCTGTCCTCTGCCTCTTGCTCTATCACACCAACCACCTGCATGTCCTCTCTTACCACATCCATAAACCTTATCTTAGGCCTTCCTCTTTTCCTGTTACCTGGTAGCTTCATCCTTAGCATCTTTTTCCCAATATACTCAGCATCCCTCCTCAACACATGTCCAAACCAACATAATCTTTTCTCTCTGGCTTTGTCTCCAATCCTTCCAACCTGGGCTTGACCCTCTAATATACTTATTCCTAATCCTGTCCAACCTTGTCACACCCAGTGCAAATCTTAACATCTTTAACTCTGCCACATCCAGCTCAAACTCCTGCCTTTTTGTCAATGCCACTGTCTCCAACCCATATAACATAGTTGGTCTCACTACCCTCTTGTAGACCTTCCTTTTCACTCTTACAGGTACTCGTCTGTCACAAATCACTCCTGGCACTTTTCTCCACCCACTCCATCCTGCCTGTACTCTCTTCTTCACCTCTCTTCCACACTCACCGTTACTCTGAACTATTGACCCCAAGTATTTAAACTCATCCACCTTCGCCACCTCTACTCCTTGCATCCTCACCATTCCTCTATCTTCCCTCTCATTCACACACATATATTCTGTCTTAGTCCTGCTGACCTTCATTCCTCTTCTCTCTAGAGCATATCTCCATCTCTCCAGGATCTCCTCCACCTGTTCCCTACTCTCACTACAGATCACAATGTCATCTGCAAACATTATAGTCCACAGGGACTCCTGTCTGATCTCGTCTGTCAACCTGTCCATCACCATTGCAAATAAGAAAGGGCTCAGAGCTGATCCTTGATGTAACCCCAACTCCACCTTAAGTGCATCCGTCACTCCCACGCTGACCTCACTGCAGTCACACTACCCTTGTACATATCCTGTACCACTCTTACATACTTCTCTGACACTCCTGACTTCCTCATACAATACCACAACTCTTCTCTAGGCACTCTGTCATATGCTTTCTCTAAGTCTACAAAAACACAATGCAACTCCTTCTGACATTCTCTGTACTTCTCCATCAACACTCTTAGAGCAAACATCACATCTGTAGTGCTCTTTCCCGGAAAGAAACCATACTGCTGATCACTAATCATCACGTCCCTTCTTAACCTAGCTTCCAGTACTCTTTCCCATAACTTCACGCTGTGACTGATCAATTTAATCCCTCGTAGTTACTACAGCTCTGCATATCACCCTTATTCTTAAAAATTGGTACCAAAACACTTTTTCTCCATTCCTTGGGCATCCTCTCACTTTCTAAGATTTCATTAAACAGTCTGGTTAAAACCTCCACTGCCATTTCACCTAAACACCTCCATGCTTCCACAGGTATGTCATCTGGGCCAACAGCCTTTCCATTCTTCATTCTCTTCATAGCTATCCTTACTTCCTCCTTGCTAATCCATTGAACTTCACGATTCACTATCCCTACATCATCCAACCTTCTCTCCCTCTCATTCTCTTCATTCATCAACCCCTCAAAATACTCTTTTACTAGTATAATTTCCATAGTGGACAGAGATAGGGTTGCATACTTCAAACTCTAGTTGTGAGACAGTTGCATAGTTTTAGTTATCAGGTGATATTTTAGTGCAGATTTGAATTGTTGATGAATATTTAAAATTAATTGAGATGTTAAGTATCCTTTACAATGAACTTTTCTTTTCTTGCATTTTACTGCCTTTTTTATATTATTTGCGTCAATAATACCATGGCTGGTTGTAGCATTCAGTCATTAATTCCTTTTAGTTACTTGTGATTTTAGTTCCTAAAAGTACTTTTTATGTCTTACATCTGTAGATTGCTGTACTTGAAATTTAAAGCAACAGTGTATCTCACACTGCTTAAAATGTTTGAGTGTATTATTCATCTCACCCCTCTGGAAAGCATGCTTATTGTCTACTCTACTTCTCATTTTCCTATCATGGCATAATGGTGGCTGCTGAGGTTGCTGAGCCTATGTCTGGAAGGTTATAGTAGAGCACGCAAGCAAGTCACAATGAAAATCTGGTACATTTAGGAAGATATTATTAATAGAGGCAGTTAGAGTCAGATTCGTGTTGTCTGAATCTTGGGCTTGAAGGAGTGCGATAAGAAGTCTCCAGGAAAGTGGAGTCTGAAAGTAGTAACCAGGCTGGAAGCTGTCTCTGCACTTATCAGATTGGGAGTTGGAATTTACCATATTTGTGTTATAGACTGGAATTAAATTTATCTTTTTTATTTTGTTGAGACAAGTGACACCTATAGCAAGTACTACTGAATTATACAAGAAGTACTGCAGCTGCCTATTAAACAGCAGCCATATAGTGTGAAATAGAGCCTGAAAGTATGAATTAATAAATGACTGTTTTTATTTCCATTTTGTAAGACTGCATTCTGTTTCATTAATTCTTGTAAGTAAACCCTGTTTGTACTGCAAGCTGGTGTCTGCTACGCGCTCGAGAGACTTGAATTTCAGCACTGAAATAAATAGGACATGCTGGAGGGACAGGCTCATAACCCAGAGACCCCCTTCACTCTGGAATAAAATCCCAGTCCAGGTTAGGCAGAGTCCCTCATTGACTCTCTTCAAGAGGAATCTTGATGAGTGGATGGGAGATCGTAGGTTTACCTCGAGTATCACTTTTGTGTCACTGTTAGACAGAGGCACAGTATACTAACCTCGAAAAAGGGCATAGCAAAATTCATTTAAAATGGGTGGCGAAAGCCAAACACACTCTGGCTAGGCTTATAAATGCCCTAGGGCAGATAGCCTAGTATGAACCTATGAATCCTCATGATAGTTTGAAGGGTTATCTGAAGGAAGTATGACTGTTTTTTTTTCCTTTGACTGGGGACTCTGAAGACCTGCAGAACTGTTAGTGCTAGCTAAAAATTGTACTTAAAAGCATTCTTGTATATTGCGAACCTATGGAATTTGATAATGTTGAATTTTTAACTTGTAGAAGTGTAGAATCTGATTTTGTCAAAGTGGTATAACAACATTTTGTCAGATGTAATGCGGTTGAGGGAGAAGGAAAACTGCAGGGATTGCTGGATTCAGGAGGCATGGTTACGTTAATTAAAATCACAACATGTGTTCAAGCATAAACATCTTAGCAAGTTCAAGTGGTGTATACATGGAGACAAGAGAATGCCTTATAATGTAGGCAGAACTGTAGACTTTGTTCATGTGTAGCACCGTGTATCTGTAGTACCTAACTTAAGAGACAATGCAATATTTCTCCAAGATATGGCTCTGGCTAGAAGGGTTAGAGAAATCTAATACTGAGTCTTGGCAGAAAATGCCTAGTGCTAAAATAATGAAGGAAGACTGTATGGAGACTGACAAGAGAATTTGAGTCTTGCCAAAAAATTCCATTTGTTGAAGTAATGGGAAGTCAGTGTGGGCACTGACTGAAAAGGTTGCTTAGTTAAGAATGCAGTAGGAGTTGGGTGTAGAAACTAAAGAAGAAACATTAATTTTATACTGAAGAAAAAGGAAAAATAAATGGCAATACTGAACAGAGTTGAAAGTTTCTCCATAGTATACCAAAGCAGAGAGAGTCGGTCAGAAGAAGAAACATTAATTTTATACTGAAGAAAAAGGAAAAATAAATGGCAATACTGAACAGAGTTGAACGTTTCTCCATAGTATACCAAAGCAGAGAGTCGGTCAGAAAGAGAAGCAAGACTCTTAATAGTTAAAAAAAAAAAAAAAAAAAAAAAAATGTATTGAAGGAGGGAAGAGAATATTGCGAGCTCCTCCACTGGAAACAATTATTTTCATGAGCTGTGTTTTCTAGAGGATGAATTAGATAGAGAGGAAAAGCCGCCACCTGTACTTGTCAGATTTGAGGATATGGCTTGTACCTCAAGTCAGAATAATAAAGAAAAAATGTTGACTTGTAGATAAGCCATGTAAACTTAAAGAAGTTTATAGTGGCAAGGCAATATACTGAGCAGAGCTAGAGAGAGGAGATATAGAACCATAGGTACAGAAGAGCCCAGTTGCTTCCTCATGCTATGAGGTTTAGTGCCGAGATTATTTAGATTATTTGTAATGCAGTTAGCCAAAAGACACATTTTTTGTGGCCATTTAGGGATGGAGAAGAGAAGAGCTAGGGTTTTAGCAAGATTATCCTGGCCATTTGTTATGAAGGAAGTAGCAAACTGTTGTGCAGTCTACTCAGAGTATCAGAGAACCACACCCAACCCAGTGTTTAAGAACCTTTTGGATATCTTTACTCATTGTGTATATCTGTTTTGAATTGATAGCAGTGAACATCACATGCCCACCTGTAAAATCAAGTAAGTGCCTTTAGTGTACCCCTGTAATTATTGATTATGCAACATTTCCTGCATCATACTTCTGTTATGAGTCAATGCAATGGTAATAGAAAATGATTAGTACTACTTTATCCTAGAGTAAATTCTTACTGACCAGGGTACTGTTCATGTCCATAGTAATGAACAGACTCTATCATCTTTTTAAAATGAGTCAGTTAACGACTTTTGTGTACATCCCTCAAACAAGTGGGCTAGTTGAGCCGTTGAACAAGAGTTTAAACTCCATGTTGGAAAAACCCGTAGATGCTGATGGGAGAAACTGGGAACAAATTATGTCATATCTTCTATCTTTGCTGTATCCCAAACCCCAGTTGGGTTCAAACCATTTGAAATGTTGCAGGGCACACACCCCTAAGTTTGCTGTATATAGCCATAAAAAACACAGGAGACAAAAAACAGTCCCATTTGAAAGTGTGATAAGCTGAGCTACTATTCAAACTCTAGCCACCCGGGCTGTAGTCAAGGATTTATCATCTTTTTAAGTGGTTTAAAGCACATGTTCCTTTTGATCTTTCATACATACCTTGTCTTTTCAAAAGTAGAATGTTAGCCATATACAGGATGACAGTAGAAAATGAGGCTGGAGAAGGTTTTAATGACCGTGATGCAAACCAGCAAAACAGCCTGTTATTTTCTGGCTGCTGTGCCTTGTAAGTCAACGGAGTTCCAACAAGCAAAGTCACATCTGCAGTTAAACCCAGAGGAAGTGAAAGCAGATTAAAAAGTTTGGCAGTTAGTATAGATGATTAATGCTGTGAGCTGTTAACAGATTGCTTCCTGGTTTCTAGGTTTTGATTCCTTCATCTTCCATTTGTCCATTAACCAGATGGTGCTCCTGGACTAAGTCTGAAAAAAGGTCTATGTAGATCAGTGCTCTAACCCTGTTAAATATAAATATAACAATGATTGTCAATGAAAGGCTCCCCAGATTTATTGGTATGTTTTAAAATACTGTTCACATACTGTTCACAGCATTAACCATGCGCAGTTGTAGGATCAGCAGCTAGTGCAAGCTGCTAGTTGCATTTCAGCTATTTAATACATTTTCATTGAAGTGATATAGTGAGCTCCTTTACGTCAGCCTCTGCATCTTATTCCCAGATGAGTAATTTACCCTGTTATTGTTTCTGTTTGTTTTTTGTTTTTTTTTGTTGCTGTAACAAACATAACATATCTGCTTCTTTGTATTTCTGATCAATAATTTATGCTGGTATTTTATTATTGTTTTTTTTTTCTGTTACTGTAACACACATTACGTATCTGCTATTACTATGCATCTTTATTTTCTTTTTCACAGTGGATCAATTCACGAACACTACTCCTTCTGGACAGTGCAGAGAAGTTACATGTTATAGATCGTCAGACTCAGGAGGACCTGGAAACTCTGGACATTGCTGATGTTCAGCTTGTATACAACAGCAGCCATTTCAAATCTCTAGCTACAGGTGGAAATGTTAGCCAGGCACTGGTAAGACAAGTATTCCCAAATTCAGATGTGTAATAATTTTCTATCATAAAAAGTCAATATTAGGGAAAATATTTTCTTTTATCTTATTTCTTTTCTTTCAGCCCGTGTCCCCCCCCCCCTTTTTTGTGTGCCCCGAATTACCACTGGCATTTAATATGCTAATTTCCATGTATCTATGATTTTTCATTTACAGCTGCATCTCTGGCACTGGTGAACATAGTTTAGGATTTGCATATTCTATGAACTGGTTCTGCCATCCAGCTCAATCAGTACATAGCCTAGATAGTTAATTACTTGGCTAGCTGCCTTCTTGGGCCATTATTAAACCTAGTTTCCCTTGGCGAGAATCAAGTTCTGTACCTCTTGAATGTGAAGTAGACGCCTTTACCATTATGCCAACTCCTGTTGATTAAATTTTGCTATAGGTCAGTGTACATAAGCAATCTCATACCACATCATGGGGAGGGGTCTGTATTCTTTAATGTTTTGACCCTGGACTGTGCATGTAAAGCTAAGTATGCAAGTTTATGCCTTCCTTATATTTTATGGAAACTCGAAGGCAAAGTGTATGAAATGCAGTGAAGTTACCATTTGTATATTCCCCTTCTGGTACTTGACAGTGCTGAATTTAGATTGGAAACATTTACTGATAAGAGAAAAAAAAATTGAAGACAACTTTTAAAAGCTGAATAGATGAGGTTGGATGATTTTTCCCCAGTGTGATTATTTTCGTGTGTGAAATCTTACACTGGAGAGCAGCCCCATATCCACATAATTTTCTAGTCAACCATACAAGTCAAGTTGTTATTTTTTTAGAAATTTATTTATTTCTCTAATTAAAGTTTGATGCTTACCATGAGGTATTTACTGTAAAAAAAAAATTAGATTAATTTGCCAACTTTTATTGTCTTTTATTAAAAATCAACATGACGTAAAAGTTGCAATTTGGGTATTAGCTACAGTCATATTTAGTCTAATACCCTATAATGACTAAAACAGTATTTTCCCCTCAAAACAGTCGATTGTCATTCATTTGTTTCATCTCTCAGGCATGATTGAGTTTCCAATCACAGTTTCATGGTTTGTTTTTGTTTTTTTTGAGGTTTTTACTTTCTCTGTTTCTCCCTACACCTTGGCATGTTTTTCACCTTGTATAACAGATTCCAGTCAGTTGGTCTGTCTTGTATCTGAAGTATTCTTTTTGACATTGCTTGTTACATTTACATCTGCTTATTTTAGAGTGATTTTTGTTTTATTTGCAAATGAGGAGCAGTAGAGCTTTAAAAAAAACATGGGCACAAGGTCACCCAAGCCAAACATAACTTATGTGTTTCTTGCACAGGTGAGCACCGTCATATTTCTGAATTCTTTACTCTTACAGTATTGCTAAGGATAGGAAAAATAAATGATTGAAGTTCAGTATGTTAGTGTTGCAGTAACTGAAGCTATATGGGTCCTATCCCTTTGTGACTGCCATTTTTTCAAAGCTGATGGGCTCCTTCCACATACTCCAGCTGTCTGGAGTTTGAGTGGAGCTCCATAAAAAGAGAGTTGGACAGCAGGCCCTATGGAAAAGTCGATCGGCTAATGAACCTTCAAGGCTAAACATACAAGTCCCATGTTGGGGGAACCTTCCGCCTAGTATATTTTTCAGTCTGAAATATGATGTGTTGATAGGAAGTGTTGTGTTTTATTTTGACTGTCATTGCATATCTGATAGTGTTATCTGTAAATGCTTATGTGAACTTTTTGTGTGGAATTATTTTGTTTATTTTATTTACTAAAATTTTAGTCCGGCTTTGTCTATTGAATTTGGAGCAAGATATTGTGCTTGTTGGGGGTTGTCAGTGGTTTGCTTACCTCAGTACCACTTGTACTCTATCTTACGTGTTACCAACTTATCCAAGCTCTGCTATCCAACTTCAAAATCTCTTTCTTGGCTTATGTACAGAGCAGCCATCCATCTCCATGGTTTTCCTCTTCTCTCTGCAAGAAGAATAAAGGTGTCAGACAGGGTCCTGTTTTGCCTTAGGCACTGGTGGGACACACTGCTGTGACTTCTTGTTGTTCTATCCATCTAATCACCAGTCCTCGTGGTGTTTCATATGCAGCCACCAAAGATCAGGGGATAGCCACATAATTTAGAAGCTGTAGGAATGTCCTTACCAGGGAAGGGAGAACTATTCTTTTTAGTCTCTTCAGTCACAGAGGAAGGGACAGGTAACAGTTTTTCACTTAGCTGGTGTAGGGATCTTGCATCTGCCATTAGTATACATTCTGAGTGTCAGTCTTTTTCCTGAGAGATTCCCAGGAAAAATGAACTTAGTGAGAACTTTCCAGTCTTCTGTTTCCATGCATCGGAAAGATTTACTTGGATTTGCTGAGGAACTTCAGTGCTTCTTACTTGCCTTTTGTTTTCTTAATCAAGAAAATGACTCCCCCTCTTTCTGGAGTTTGTCAGAAGAGCAGGCACTACAGGGGGATGGTTGTACCTTGGAAATTTCTTCAGTCAGAATGTTCCGACTTTGAAAAATGCATGGATTCAGATTTCTCTTCTAAACATTGCTCTTTTTTGAGACTTTATGTAAGATGAGATTTTTTTTTACAGTGAGTCCAGAAAGAAAATTCCTATGCCACAGAGATTATATGATTCATTACAGCTGGATATGCCTAAATCTGCAGCTGGTCCCCTTGTGTTGCCTGCTTTACAGAAATGTTTTTCTCACTGCTTCTAGTCTACTGAATGATCAACCTCCTGCCCTTTGGAAGTCTGACAGATTAAAAAAAACACTGGTGGAGAATATAAGTGCTTAATACACAGCTTTTAGCATAAAACCAATTTATTATTCTGCTTATCCATATGAATAGCAGAATAATAAATTGGTTTTATGCTAAAAGCTGTGTATTGAGTGCTTGTATTCTCTACCAGTGTTTTTATAAGTTTGTCTTATCACTGGTTTTTGGTCGTCTTGGTGTTCTTGTAAGTCTGACAGATTGTCCAGGGTACCTCAGACTCATAAGTATTTGTCTGTAATCCTAAAGCAGACCCAGCTGTGATTTCTTTATCAAAAACTGCTTCTCCTCACCATTTTACTGCTACTCACCCTATTCCCTCTGCTAAGGATGGAAAAACATTTGGTAAGTTGGGATAGAAATATTTTTTTTCTAATATTTAGCAGTCTGGATTTTGAACTGTCAAGCTCATATGCTAAAGTATTCCATGGAACAGGTAGCATACCTGCTATTGGTGCAGAAGGCTGTGAGTTGTACTCCCAAAGCATGTAGATCGATTGCTGATACTGCAGTTCACTATGCTGGGGAGGGGGGTGTTGCACTCCTGAGTGTGCCATCCTTTGGGCCTCACTTTAAAATCTCTTCCGATCTATCTGCATTAATGGTAGGTGCTGTGAGATCTTAAAGAAAATCATGGAAAAACTTAGGAGGTGAAGCATTCAGCAGGATAAATACACTCTCACCAAACTAAACAAACTGCTCAGAGGACAAATAGTCTACCAAGGCCAAATATGAGGTAAATTTGGCCTCCCAGGCCAAGGACAACCACAAGGCATTCTGCAACATCAAAGGCAGTACACAATTCTATGCAGAGTGCATTGTTAATGGAGCAACCTATACTGACCCAGAAGATATAGAAAATCTACTGGCTGACAAATTCAGCTCCAACTGTACCACTCTATCAACCTTTCGTCATAAAATACCATCAAATATAACTCCCCCTGCTACCAGTAGGGAAAAGGTCCTTAATGCTCTGTCTAAGCCAAAAACACATCATCAATGGGCCCAGACAGTGTCCCAGAATGCCTTCTCAATAACATGAAACAGGACATAGCTGGAATTCCATGTCTGGAATTGCTATTTATCTGTAGCCTCCAAATAGGCTTCATGCCTCATGAATGGAGAACAGCAACAGTCAGTCATCCATCAAGTCTCATATGCAAAGCCATGGAACGAATTATCATGGAAATGATCAATAATGGCATAGAAAAATCATAAGCAAAATACCAGTACTGGTAGAGTTTTTAGTAGAATCTAGAAAAATAAGTTATTAAAAAAGTAATAATTAGTAGGCTATACAACATTTTACATGATTACTATAAGAATCAATCAGAGGAGGTTAGAAAGGATTGGGAAGACAGATTGGATAAGCAGTTCAAAAGAACCAATGGGGGGATATTTGAATGTCTCCCAAATATGCAACAAAGTAAAAGATTTAGAATCTTTGCCTGGACCTGTTTACATAGGTATTTCTGTACCCAAAGTAGACTCCAAAGAATTTTTGCTCAGACAGCAAATGTTGGAGGTGTGATGGGGAAGAAAGAGGTAATTGGGAGCATATCTTCTGGGAATGTAATGAGATGGCAGACTTTAAATATTCCCTGCAGACTACTGTGTCAGAGATACTGAGTGAGCACATTGGTGTAACTAAGGAATAGGGTTTTTTGAGCTACGATACAGAGTTGGAATTGCTTAGACATAGCATGGCCTCGCTGAGTGTAATTATGCTAATACCAAAAAAAGCAATTACTAGAAAATGGAAATCAAAGTTTAAACCAACTTTACTTGAAGTACAGAATACAGTAACAGAGATAAAACAACTGGAATTGGGATCGTTATAAAAAGTTAGGAGCAAATTACCTAGAAAAAAATGGGAATTGTGGGAACAGTGCATGCAGTGGAGGAACGAGGTTTAATAGAAGGTAGGATATGAATGAGCTATGTAATATTTGACTGACACTGACTGGATAGATTATAAGTGATGCATAATGTTTGCAAATAAAACTGTCAATATGGTTTGTGATGTAAACAAAAAAAATGACAGAGGAAACCTCCAGACACTGGATCCAACCCAGTTTAGTTTCGTCCGGGGTAGGTCATGCCTACTCAACCTGGTGGACTTAGGTTACCAGAGCAGTGGATGATGGCAAAATGGTTCACATTGCCCATGCTGATCTGGCCAAGGCATTTCATAGGTTCATAGATGTATACTAGACTTAACGACCACTAGGGCCTTTATAAGCCTAGCCATGCAAATGTGACCAAAAATTTTGATTTACATAGGGGGTGATTTACTTGTCTGCCTTTGTCCATCACAGAATCAGAAACACAGGCAGCAGACGAGAGGATGTATTTCCAGTTAACCATTCACTAGTCCAAGTTGTACTTAAATAGGTATAGGGAGGAACTCTGCTTCAAATAGATAGGGAGCCTGTTCCAGGAAAAGGGGATTCTCTCAGAAACATACCTGTCTCTCCAACACGTCTTATTTGTTGCAAGAACAATTCAGGACTTTTAGTCTAGTAGTTTTTATGCTGCTTGTTCTGTGGGTTTGCAAATGGTTTATCAAAACAGGATCCAGGGATGCCTTGTATGCCAGGCAAAGATCACCCCACAGAAGTCTATATGATATCGAGTAAAGAGACAAGGGTTTGAGGTGATCAGCATAGGACATTGTGTTTACTACCTGTATTCTTTTTGTAAGGAACCTTAGTGGATGTTCCAGTTTCTACATTGTATCTGGTCAGGTGTATACCAAAGGGGGCATTATACTGTATGGTGGGTCTGATGAGGGCTGAACTCAATGATATGATGACATCTCTAGACCTAGATTTCATATCCTTGCTTGTAAGTTGAGTAACAAAGAAGGATCTTCTTACTACCTTGGACACATATTGGTCGAAGGCTAGGTTACTATTTGTATGAGTTCTCAGATCCCTGACTAATGAATCAAATTTTATTGGTGTTTTATTGATGACATAGTTACCCAGGGTGGATAACTTCACAAAAAAAAAAAAAAAAAACTGTAACGCATTTCTTGGTATCAAGCTTTAAGGCATATCTTTGGCACCAAGCATTCACCTGAAAGGTGTTCTCTTCTTGGAGAAATTCAGTGGTTGCTCCCAATTTGCAATCATCTGCAAATTTGGTTAGCCACAGGCCTTTGACATTGACTTTGACATTCAAGAAGTATATGTCAGAGTATTGGGCCTAGCATAGAGTCCTGGGGATTCCTCTGGTGACCAGCCTCTTTGTGAAGGTGGCCTCACCAGTTCTAACCTCCAGAGTCCTATCAGTCAGTCGTATAGCTATCCAGCATGTTATTAAAGGGGTTTATACCTAATTCTGCACATTTGTTGACAATGCCCTAGTGGGATATTGTATCAAATACTTTAGACAGATCTAGGTAGGCAGTATGCACAGTTTTTCCCTCATCTATTGCCTTAATGACCTTTTCAAAGAAGTCCTCCTGATTCAGTAAGCATGACCTTTCTTTGACATAGCCAGACTGGGATGGATCCAATACCTGGAGGTCTCCTATGTCCTTGTCGATAATTTCCTTGATAATTCTTTCCATGGCTTTACAGACACAAATAGTCAGAGTAATGGGTCTGTTGAAGGTCCTCCCTTAAGAAGAGAGATGACTGTCACAGTCCTCCATTCATTTGGCACAAAGTCTGTCTAAAGACTATAGTTAAATAATGACTCCACGAGTCCTGCTATGTCATATTGTAGACTTCAGAAGGCATCGTGGGATGTTATCAGGGCCCATTGAGGCTGTGTTCTTGGCTTTAGCGAGTGCAGCCAGTACATGCTCCCTAGTTATAATTAGAGGGGTTATTGACACAATACCCCACTTGGGCATTGTTGACAAACTTAAGAGGTTATGTACAAAACCTTATGTTACCCGGTGGATAGCCAGCTGGCTCACAGACAGGACCCAGGAAGTTAGAATTTGAGAGTCCACCTTTACAAAGAGGCCAGTCACAAGTGTAGTCCCTCAGGGTTTAGTTCTGGGATCGCTCCTTTTTGGCATTTACTTCTTCGAAGTCAAGGCCAATGTCAGTGGCCTCTGGCTAACTAAATTTTCAGGTAATTGCAAATTAGGAGCTGTCATTGAATTCACCACCAATATAAATGTTCCCTAGGAAGGGCTGACACAGACAAATAACTGTTGTTAAAGCCATGGACTAAAGCTAAATGGCAAGAAATTTATAATAGTATCCTTCAGGAAGCCATGCACTCCTGGTAATTATCATATTGACAACACACTCTTAAGAGTTCACCCAGTAGCCAGGGACTTGGACACACACACAGGCAGTAATGTAGCCTTTGAACATCACGTGTCTACACTACTGAGGAAATCATTCTTTGCTGTGCAACTTCTAAACAAAAGTATGGCATCTAGGTCCAAGGAATTAATTGTTTCACTGTATTCAGCATTCATCAGACCTATTAGTGAGTACAATGCTCCCTTTGGTATGTACATAACCAGGCATAGCCAAGAATTTGAACGTCCACAGAGGTTCCACTCTAAAAGAATACAGGATGTAAGTAATGTTCTATGCAGCCCACCTGAAGGCCCTATTCCTGTAGTCTCTCCTACAGGCTGTTAAGGGGAGATCTATGCCTTGCATACAAGGCATTGTCAGACCAGACTCTGATGAACCTCCTGCATATCCACAAACAAACAACACTTGAATTACCCATTCTAAAGGCTTGAACCTTGATTGTGATATAAATAGGATCTGCTGGCAAGACATATGTACCTCAGAGGCTACCCCTTCTCTGGAACAAGCTCCCCATCCATGTGGGGCAGAGTTCCTCCCTAAACCAATTCAAGTGTAATTTGGACAGTTAGATGCAGAACAGGAAATTCATCCCTTGTTTGGCACCCACATCTGTAATGGACACAGGCAGCCTGTAAATAGTTCAACTTTCAAGCACCTGAATACCCTTGTCAGAGATTTGGGATGCATGGCTAGGTTAAAAAGGCCCTTATAGTCATTAGCCTAATAAACACCTATGAACCTTTGTAAATGGTTAACCTTTCGTCTAAGATAAAAACATATATTTGACTGCTTCCATAACATCTGATTCTCATATTACTAAGCATATTTTAAAGTGTTCTTATGACGATGCTGATTCTTCCTCAGGAGCTGCTGCTTCTGGGTCAGTATTGAGATTGGCTTGTCTATAGTCTCAAAAATTTCCTGAAGATGTTAAGATTTAAATTTTAAATTTTCCCTTTGTTAGGGAAGTTCTGTTTGGCTAATTCAATGAGTAATTTTTCATCCCTCATTTTTCAAAGCAAATAGAGATTTCCCCTCTGTGCTCCCTTTTTCAATTGGCAATCTAAGCAGCAAGGAGCCATCAAGTGGGCTTAAAAGATAGTGGCAAGAAGGATCTAAAAAGGAAGGAAAAACCTCCATCAAGGACAGTCCTCTCAGTCAACATGATTATTTGACTGTTTAGGTTGTTCCTCCTTCAGGGTGGCCACGGTGCTGCAGTGGTTAGCGTTGCCACCTCACAACAAGAAGTTCTCCGATTCGATTCTCTGCTGGGGTGCCTTCTGTGCAGAGTCTGCATGTCCTCTCTGTGGTCATGTGGGTTTCCTCCGGGTGCTCCGGTTTCCTCCCACATCCCAAAGACAATGAAGTAGGTGGATTGGACACTCTAAACTGGCCCTAGGTGTGCATGTGTGTGTGCCTTCTGTGGAAGGTTGGGCGCCGGGCTGGCAACTCGACACTGTAAAACTCCAGTGCCAATCATGAGTGGACAGATGATCCGCTGTGGCGACCTTTAACAGGGAAAAGCCAGAAGAAGGTTGTTCCTCCTTCCCACCCTGGCAACCTCAGCTTTTTTGAGACCTCATCTTCCTTCTGCATTTCTGTGGATTCCTACTTTCCCAGTGAATCGTCTCCCTCTCTTTCCTCCCATTCTGTACCAGATGCTGGCATGGGAGGGTTATGGAACCTCTGCCTCAATGCCAGTTGAGCAAAGGCTTTTATTCAAGGATTTTTCTGGTACCAAAAAATCCAAGATTCTGGAAGCCCTTTCTTGATCTTTTCTCTCTAAATCTTTTTTGTTAGGATTCCAAAGTTCAGAATGTTACCCCTTTAGTCCTTTATCTCTGATTCCTGTTTTTTTTTTCTTCAATCTTTCATGGCTAGATTTAAGTGATGCTTGTAATCACATTTCTGTTTGTGAACAGTTCAGGTGTTTCTTAAGATTTGCTTTGTCTGGCATACAATTTCAGTTCTCTGTCTCACTCTTTTGGACTTAAGGTATTTATAGAGTTTTTAAGCCAGTTATTCCATATTGCACACTTCAAAGCATTCACATTTTTTCATACTTGGACAGTTGCCTAATCTTTGCAGACTACTTTGTCAGCTGTCAAGAGTCTAGAGAAACTGATGAGAATCGTCTACTCAATCTAGCTTTTCAAACCAACTATAACATGTTTTCTTTCATCCCTTCCCATAGAATTGGATTCCTGGCATATCTGTTAAATTGTGCCCTGAAAAAAGCCATTCTTCTCCAGACAAAGTAGAGATGTTTCCAGAGTTCTTACTGACTTTCTCCAGTCAAAACCCTCTTTTGCAAGGGAGTTTCTCAGGTTTTGGGGGGACATGGCATCAGTAATTCTCATGCTTCCTCTGGCCAGACTCCAGATTAGGAAAATACAGTGGCACCTGAGATTGGCGTGGATTCAGCATCTATACCCTTTGTCCTTTCACAGCCCAGTGCTGGGATTTATAAAGAAAGATTCTGTGGTGGATAGCTCAGATCTTTTCCGTTGAGGTCTCCTTTTCTTCCTTCCAGTCCCTCTACAGTCTGTCACTACAGATGCATCTGATGTAGGAAGTGGATTCAGCAGAGGTAAAAGTACAACTTCTACGGAATCCTCAAGACAGACAAAAGCACATAAATGTAAGAGAGATGTTGGCAGGGGTCAGTGCTTTGAAAGTCTTATCTCTGGCCTCTAGGACCTCTGCAGGTTTGCATAGACACCACTGTGATATGGTGCATAAACAAGGGGAACTATATCTTGACCTCTTTGCAGACTTGCTGCGATAGCCTGGGAAATAGCAACTCTGCTCAATTTGACTTGTCAGGCTCCATGTGCTCTGTCAGAGCAACACTTGATTGCAGTTTTCCATATATACATTCAAGCAAATATACATGCAGGAGTATACATACATATATATGCCTAAGCATACATACATACACACAGACACACTGTAATATATACACACACACACACACACACATATATATATATATATATATATATATATATATATATATATATATATATATCTATCCACATATATATATACATACACATACATATAATCTATATGCACACACACACACATATATATGTATATATATATATATATATATATATATATATATATATATACACACACACACACACACACACACACACACACACACACACACACACACACACATACACTATTGCTCAATCTTTGATGTTAGCCAAAAGTGCTCTTCACAGCACCTGCGTTGTGCCGAGTAATGACTCCTCCTGAGATTCATACAGCGTTACATGTATTGGTATTGAGTCTATATTACATAAACGAAAATCCAAAAATGCAAACGACCTAAAGGTTGAAAATGCAGAACCTCTAACACGTTATTGTGCGGGGATGTGCCCACCACATCCCCGCTAAATATATATACCAACTCCGAGATCGCACTACAGTGAGGAAAGGGCTAATATTCCAATCCTCACTGTTCTGCGATCTCACAAAAAGCAGATCGAGAACCGTCATTTTCCGACCTTTAAGTCATTCGTTATTTTAAGCTTTCAGAATTCTAATAGGAACCCTTGGTAATATATCTAAATATGATTGTAGATTCTTTTTTATAAGACTCATTGCTCCTACTACTATTGGAACTGTCTGGGTATCTTTCTTCCACATTGCTCTCTTTTCTGTTTGCAGATCCTGATATTTTATGACTGTGTGTCTCTGTACACAAGACAACTGTAGTCACTGGGTGTGGCGATTTCAATGATCAATGTTTTTTTTGTCTTCTGTTCATGGACCAATATATCCAGTTTTCTAGCATCTGTCTTTTCAACTGTTGGTAATGGATGATCCCATGTGAAGTAAACTTCATCATTTTCTGTGATACTTTGTGGCTCATGTTTCCAGTGATTTTCAGCCACTTCAGTACCATAATGTTTGCACAATCCCCAGTGCAGCAGTCTTGCCACATTATTATGTCTTTCACAGTCCTTCTGCCATTAATATGTCACAACCAGCAATGAGGTGTGTCACAACTCTTTCCAATTTGGTTTTACAAAACCTACATTTGTCTGTTTCACTCACATGTTCAGTGGACTTTGTAAACAAACGAGTATGCAGCCCACTATCTTGGGCCTCCATTATTAACCTTTCATCTCTTAGTTTGAATTCACCTCTCTTTAACCATTCCTGATCAACATGAGGTTTTTCCAGAAAGTTTCTATATTTGCAACTATATTTATGCATTTTCCACATTTCTTGCCTTCTCATCTGGTCCTTCACCTTATACGCTTCCTTTTGTTTTTTTGGCACATTCAGTTGCTGCCTGATTTTATCTACTTCTGGTTTGATTTTGATTCCTGCTTGATGCCAATATGCTTCTGCTAGATTAAGCAGAGAAGTCATCTCAGATTTATTCTCTTCATGTTTCAAAACTTCCACTACATTTGGCTCTTATGAGGTCAGCAGATGTGTGGAGTCCCACGATTGCAGATCTGTACATGTAATCAATTTCAAGGAGGCCCATCCCTCATTTGGAACGGGGAATATATAATCTTAGTATACACTGATTTTTATAAGTTATATATTATATTATTATATTATATGATTTTCAGCATAGTCTCTAGACTAATCACAACTCTCTCTAATTTACACTGCAGGCACATAAACAGGGCTGTTTGGCAGTTTTAAAGTATTCCAGAGCTACTTCAGTTAAGATTTTGTTAGATGCTGATATTTTAAGCTCAGTACTCACCTTTAAACAGATAATTTTTTGAGGCCTTCTCCTCACTCCACTCCCCTCCCGCCATTTGTATTATACCTCCATACACTCTACTCCCACCCATTTCTAAATGTTATCCTATATCACTTCTCACTCAAACTACTTCTACACTATCATGTCCATTTTATGCTATTACTTTCAACACCATCATGTACACCAACACACTATTACTTTGATCCCCTGGCACTTTACACTTCATCTCCTAACACAATCACAACTTATCCCACCTCCCATAATTACTGTACAGCTCAGACCCATAAATAGGCTTATTTACACTTCATACCATAAACCCTAGCTTATTCACAGCTAATACCTCTATACTATGCAAAGTGAAATTCAACCTATTTTAGAAAAACTGAGAAGTAACCTTTACAGGCAACTACAAAGCAGTATTTCCAGTACAGAAGTATAACTCTACACAATTTGCCAAAGCAGTATTTCCTAGCGGTTGGTACAACCCAACCCAGGACCAGCCCCTCACATTCAGCAAACCTAGAAAATTTTGTGCCAACCGCCACTCCTCTCCCAAAGCCTTAGAACAAGATATTATAACAAGTACTGGATTTTCTAAGTACAAACCAGAAAAACCTGCAGCTACTGAAACCTGGTTGAAATCATATAAAACACCGAATTTCTCCTCCAAGCTACTCATGCCTGAGAGTTTTCCGAGAGAACAAACAGGAATCCCAAGTAGCAGCATTTCCTTTTCCCTAATCCTTACACAAATACTCCTCGCTCAAAACCAACACCCAACTTCTAAAAACATTTGCATAAATTCTATATTATCCAACATCAAAAACTCTTTATTTTTATTGACAAACATATATCCCCCATAGGAAACAATATACCAGTATTAGAAAAACATACTTGCCTGGACTTCCCAATCATTCTATAATAAAACCATCATTCTAGGTGATAAAAATAAACTGACAAGATATAGGCCACAACAACTCCCTCAAAGAGATAAATCTTTACAACAACTCCACTAGAATTGAAGATCCCACTAGACCTCACAAAATTACAACTGGGCTCCACATGACTGATATTTCAATCCATCCTCCAGTGCCCACTGTGCATCTATCACCATTAATACCTAATACCCAGCATACCCACCAACCACAACTACTCCACACACAAAACCACCCAAATACAATCCAATACAAATCTTTTAAGAAAAAGTGTTTATCCATATTATGGCTAACCTTAGCTAGTAAACTGGCATGAACCTCATATCCCTACTTCCACTTACATAGGCTGTTGGAATTATTTAATAAAACATTTCTAGGCATCCTAACAGGCAAACATCCAAATACAAATGAATAACCAATGACCATGCATGCTGGCTCTCTAGGAGTTATGTCCAAGTTATATGTGTCCAAGGGAATCAATCATCAACTCAACTAAACTAAAAAAACAAAGATCCTCAACTCTACTACATGTAAAGCAACACTGTAATCCAGGCAAACGTCTAATAACCACTGGATAAAAAACAGACCAAAATAAAAACCAAAAAAGCCAACATAAAATAATTCCAAAATTTGGTCTACAATCAGCAAACTATTACAATCCCTGACCTCAAAAAACTCCCACCATCCCTGACCCACTGCTAAACTCCCACTGAATCCTGCTACCTACACACTCACTTCACCTTTCCACCAACAGTCCTAACCACACCACCCTACAGCTACAGCACCACCAAAAATCCAGCCAGAAACCAACCCTAACCTTAACCTACCTTTAAACCCGAACCTATACCCACCCCCATAATAAAAATTTTTTGCACAATAAAAAATCCTCTACTTCTGCCCTGACAGTCCTACTTCACTTCTCCAGCAGTCAACCCGACTCATAGCTTATCAGCAGCATCCCATAGCTATCCCTAAAAATCAAGCAAAGAATTAACAGATCAATTATATGGAAAAATGTCCGCATATCTTACCACAGGTTCACACAACACACACAACACAGACACCACAAACTGTTGGATTCTCGACCCTTCCTTTCCTGGATAAAATCTAAAATACAGGAACTCCTCACCATGCCCAACAAAAATTCCACCTGCATCAAAATTAAATTTTATCTCAGACTGGTTGCCTATTTCAGACAAGGACCCCACCACCCCTTCAGCAATATCAGACCTTGATAACCGGAACCGGGCACCTGAATCTGGTCTACTTCCCTCGGCCTCTCCAAAGCTTTTGATGCTAGCTTTTCATACTTGCTATCTCTACTATCTCTACTTCCAAACTGTCTACCCCTCCCAACAATGAATTTTAATGGTACTATCTCTATCTAGGCAGCAATCCACCAAATGCTTGGCTGGATCTTCTCTTCCCCTCCTCTCAGTACATCCAGGGGGGTACCTCAAGCCATACTTGGTCCTCTCCTATTTAGCATCTTTTATTAACAACTTTCACACCTCTCCCACAATGCTGCTCAGTAATCAGTATGCTGATGACTCTACAATAATATGCACTGCAAATTCCAGCTCTGAACTCCAGCAAATTACCCAGAATGCCCTCACATCTACTGAATCTTGAATACTTAACAATCATCTCGCCCTAAATCCAAAAAAACTAAACTAGTAATTTTTACTCCTAGGAGAACCACTCCATTTGATAAAAAAACTCTTCACTATACAAGCTCAAGACAATACCACTATAGAAGTTGTCCCACACACTAAATTACTAGGCATTATTTTAAATGAAAACCTTAACTTTGACCTACACATAAACAATAACATAAAAAAAACACACCAAAAGCTTGGTATGCTCTACAGGCACCAACACTTTCTTAGCCTCTCTACTAGACAAACCCTTGCAACTACGTTTTATTACCCTCTCTCCTTTATGGTGGCCCTCTCCTCACTAATATCCGAAATTCTACAAAATCCAAACTTGCTATGTGTTACAACAGAATAGCAAATTTTGCCACCAAGGCCACATTCTCATCCCGCCATTGTAAGTCACTGAAACAATTAGGGTGGCTGGAACTCCCCCACCATCTCTCATTCACCCAACTAACTACTGTGCACAAAATAATCTACAGACCCACAGGCTGTCCTGCTCTCTCAACTTTACTTGCCAAATACCATTCCAGCAGGCATCTAAGATCTGAAAATCATCTACTTCTAAAAGTAGATAAGCCCACCTTACCTGCTGGTCAACTCCTCTATGCCTTCACCGTCGCCAAACTATGGAACTCACTTCCGCCTTCTATAAGAAACACAGGCAACACCACCACCTTCAAACAAATGCTGAAAAATCATCTCAACTCTTCCTGGCTATGTTCCTGCTCTATAACATAACCTCTTCACTCTCCTTATATGATTACTAAACTCCTATGTCTTTTGCTACTAGTGACTGATGATATTTTCTCCATATTTATTTTTATCTTCACTTGTTGATTCTGGTACAATAATACTGATCTCTGTTTATACCAATCTGATTGAATTCATTGAATTCTGCTTTAATGTATATTTTCTTTATATATTGCTGTAATCAAACAAACTAGATTCCTGCTTTTATGTATATATTCTGTATATGTTACTATATTTACTGTCTGTAACACTGTTTCTGCTTCTGTACTAATTAATATTTATATTTTTTCTGTATCTCGTTGGAGCTTTTCTCCCTGGGCCTCCACTGAAAATGGGCTCTTTTAGGCCCAGTGGACTTATCCCGGTAAACAAATGCAATAAATAAATAAATAAATAAATCATTTAGGGAGCATGAAGCATCCTTTTTGTTTTCCTATACAATCTATCCAGTATGTTTTGGGGCCTGTTATTCACTCCAAAACTGTAAGTTAGGACAGGAAGAGCAAATTGGTTTATAGCTTCGATTTTGTTCCTAGATGTCAACGCTGTTTTCAGGATTAATTTAAGTCTTCTAAAGTATTCCTTACTAAGTTTTATTCACATTTGTACATGTTTTATTGTTGATCCTTCATCGATTCCCAAATATTATACACTCCCTCTTGATCAAGTTCTTTTATATCACATTCTTACCACAAGCTGATGTTTTCTTGGTGCTGCAGCTTTAAGGTTTGGTTTTGCACATTTATGAAGATCAAATGACGTTCTTATATCCTCTGAAAAAGTTTCGACAACTTGCAGATGTGCTTTCTGTTCCTCATCTGATGGGCTGTACAGTTGTAAGTGATCGACAAAGAAAAGGTAGAAGTCTTTATACTTTCTGGGAGCCAAATTATAGCCATGGCCTAAGCTGTTAAGTAGACAGCTTAATGGGTTAAGGCAAGACAGAATAACACTGGTGATAGAGTCACCCCAGAATATCACCCTTTCAATTTTTATCCCTGGAATAATAATTTGTTCTTTATCATGGCTTAATTGCAAAGTGGTCTTTCACTGTTTCATGGTCACTGTAATGTAGTCGATCAGTGTATGGTGCATCTTATACATTTTTAAGCACTCTTTTATCCATGAATGTGGGATGCTATCAAATGCTTTTTTATAATCAATCCATGCCATACTTACATTCTTCCCCTTTTTACAGTTCTCCACTATGAGTTTAACAATAAATGATCCTTTGTTCCATATGACTTTCTTTTATTGCCCTTTTGTTCTATTGCCATGTCTGTAAGCTTTGTTGGCACCTGTTCCAGTGTATAGTTTATACGTCACTAGAAGACAAGTTATTGGCCTATAGTTTTTAGGGTAGCTTGCAGGTTCACTGTTAAGTAGTAATGTTGTTTTTCCTGTTAACTAGGGTGGTGTATGTTCAGATTGCGCATATAAATAGTTCTTACTCATAGATAGTCTTCGTGCAAAGATGTTAATACTTTTAACCAGAAGTTGGGTACTGCATCAGGGCCTGAGGTTTTCCAGTTGGAGGTTTTTCTTAACTTTGTTTCAATTTCTCTGGTTGTTACTTCATCCCATTTCATATCCTGTACCTTTAAACTTCTTATTCTTTCTTTTACTTTTTCCTTCCATTTAGCATCTTTATGTTCCACAGGATCTTCATAAATACTTCTCCAAAATGTATCTGATTTCTTCTTCTTGTGATGGTCTTTCAATTCCTTTTGCCTTGATTCCCAGCTCTCTATAAAACTTGTTTGGGTCATCGATAAATTGTTTATTTTGTTCTTTTCCTTTATATTTATCTGTGTATCTTCTATGTTTTTCCATCTCTGCTGAGATTTTTAGCTTGTTATTTGCGATAGTGCATGATGGATCCTAGTCTGTTCTAATACTGTGCATTGCTTACGTCTGTCTTTCTTAATATTTTTGTTGAACTGCTCCCTCTTCTATATTCTTCTGACAGTGACACTTATTGTCATAATTGCTTTATAGTTTTCTCTAGTCGATACTTCCATGATGGTATTCAAATTTTCCCCTGCCTTTCCCTCACTACGCTGTGTTCTTGCAGTAGAACTTTATCAGCTATTAATTTAGCTGCACAGTAATATATCTTGTTTACCTCTGTTATATCACATGGATGTCTATGGACAGTGCTAATTACTATGTTCATTTGTTTTATCAAACTTTTGACCTTATGAGTTTTATTGACCTGAAGTTTATTTCTTTCATTAATCTTAATATATCTATCTCCATTAAATAAAGCAACTCTTCTCTTAGTTCGTTTTCTTCTAAATTGAGGGCACGTTTTTTATTTTCCATTTCCTGCGGGCATTCTTTAGAAAGTTCTATAGCATCTTCCTGTGGGCACATTCAGTTTAATTCTGTGCCATCGGTTGCTGTGTCATATGGGAACTTACTGGCCTATCGCTCCTCAACATTGAGTTCGTCAGAGTTTCCTGTTCCATCCCTTGCTGTCCAGCTTCAAGTGAATATTTATACTGGTTTCGTGCTGTGGTGCTTTCTGAATTTGATTGTCTCCACTGAATCCTTCACTTTGCAGATACTCCATAACATCAATTTCTATTTATTTAATTTCTCCATTGCTAATCTCCTTTTCTGCTTTTCCTCTTTGTCTTCTTAATTTTTGTATTGTAAAGTGTTGCATATCCGGATTCCTTTGCCTGCATTTCTCTTTGAATATCTTTGGTGCTGCTCTTTTTGTATTGGTTAGTTTTGCTTTCTCCTTTGCATAAATATTGCACCATATTAAATCTCTTTTTCTTTCATATGTCCATATTTCTTCTTCAGATGTCTCTTATCTTCCTTCTTCTCCTTACTTGTGGGCTCGCTCCATCTTGCTGTGATATAACCTGTGTTAGACTTTCTGCACCAAATCCTTCACTTTGCAGGCACTCCATAACTTCACAGACTATTTTTTCAACTTCTCCTTTACTAAGCTTCTTTTTTAAAGTCCGTCTTTGTGATGTTATTTTCTTTATTGTGAAATTTTCCATGTCTGGATGCCTTTGCCTATATTTCTCTTCAAATATCTTTGGGGCTGCTTTTTTATGTTGATTAATTTGGCTTTCTCCTTTGCATAAATATTGCACCACATCGCATCTCTCTTTCTTTCCCATGTCCATATTTCTTTTTTTATACTTTTCAAAAATCTTTAGGTTTTGTTTATATTTTCGCATTTCTTCAGATGCTTCTTTTTCCAGACAGATCAGTGTTTCTTGATTTGTATACTGTTTTTCAGAAATCTGTTGTATTAATGAGTACAAATTTTTATTTGAAATTTCTGACAGTTTTTCTCATGGAAGTATTTTTCTTTCCTCTAATTTCTCTCTTAATCGTTTGTATATCTTGGGACTGGAAATTCTGGGCTTTTTGCATAATAGTAACAGTACATAATTTCTTATCTTCAATAGTCCACTTTATAGTCTTTATGGCGCTTCTTTGGCCTATCAGATTTTGTGATTTTTGTGGACTGCTACTTCCTTCTACAACAGGGGGGACCATCCTCCCCCTGGGTCTGGCCTCGCTCCATTGTTGGAATGTTTCCATATTTTGAGGATTCTACACTGTCCTCTTTTCCAGTCCTGGCAACAGTGTGCCTACCAGGATTGGGCAGTTTTTTATCCTGGGTCTTGTGCACCCAGCTATCTTTTTTTAATTTTTAACCTACTTCTATTTACATACCGGATCTGTCGAGGCCCGGGTTAACAACGATTGCCGCCAGTACTGTTAGCCAACAGGGTGCTGGCAGAAATTGGGCTACTGTTGGCCGAAGGAGGAGAGGAGGTGGAAGGCATAGCCGAAAGCAGAAAGAGAGGGTCAGAACTTTGAATGTTGACATTATGACTGGCATAGGGAGAGAGCTAGCCGATATGATGGACAGAAGGAAGGTTGGTATATTGTGTGTGCAAGAGACCAGATGGAAGGGGAGTAAGGCTAGGTGTATCGGAGGTGGGTTCAAATTGTTTTATCGTGGTGTGGATGGGAGGAGAAGTGGTGTAGGAGTTATCCTGAAGGAACAGTATGCTAAGAGTGTTTTGGAGGTGAAAAGAGTGTCTGATAGAGTGATGTTTATGAAGCTGGAAATTGATGGTGTAATGATAAGTGTTGTTAGTGCAATTGCTCCACACGTTGGGTGTGCGATGGACGAGAAAGAAAACTTTTGGAGCGAGTTGGATGAAGTCGTAATGACTGTACCCAAGGGTGAGAGAGTGGTGATTGGAGCAGATTTCAATGGGCATGTTGGTGAAGGAAACAGAAGGGATGAGGAAATGATGGGTAGGTTTGGTGTTAAAGGAATGCAGAAGGTCAGATGGTAGTGGATTTTGCGAAAAGGATGGACATGGCTGTGGTGAATACGTATTTTAACAAGAGGGAGGAGCATAGGGTGACATACAAGAATGGAAGAAGATGCACACAGGTGGATTATATCTTATGTTGGAGGGCCAGTTTGAAGGAGATTGGAGACTTTAAAGTGGTGAACAGGGAAAGTGTAGTTAGGCAGCATAGGATAGTGGTTTGTAAGATGACGTTGGTAATCAAGAATAGGAGGAGGAGTGTGAGGGCAGCACCAAGGATCAAATGGTGGAAATTGAAAAAGGGTAATTGTGAGGTGGAGTTCAGTGAAGAGTTAATACAGGCACTGGGTGGCAGGGAAGAGTTACCAAATAGCTGGGTAACTACAGCAGAGCTAGTAAGGGAGATGGCTAGTAAGGTGCTTGGTATGACATCTGGACAGAGGAAGAATGACAAGGAGACATGTTGGTGGAATGAGGAAGTACAGGAGAGTATACAGAGAAAGAGGTTGGCAAAAAAGTGGGATTGTCAGAGAGATGAAGAAAGTAGACAGGAGTATAAGGAGATGAGGTGCATGGCAAAGAGAGAGGTGGCAAAGGCTAAGGATAAGGCATATGAATTGTTGTGTGAAAGGTTGGACACTAAGGAGGGAGAAAAGGATCTGTACCAATTGGCTAGACAGAGGGACCGAGCTATGAAAGATGTGCAGCAGGTAAAGGTGATAAAGGATAATGAGGGAAACATACTTACAAGCGAGTAGTGTGTTGAGCAGATGAAGAGAGTACTTTGAGGGGTTGGTGAATGAAGAGAATGAGTGGGAGAGAAGGTTGGATGATGTGGGGATAGTGAATCATGAAGTGCAATGGATTAGCAAGGAGGAAGTAAGGATAGCTATGAAGAAGATGAAGAATGGAAAGGCTGTTGGTCCAGATGACATACCTGTTGAAGCATGGAGATGTTTAGGTGAAATGGCAGTGGAGTTTTTAACCAGATTGTTGAATGAAATTTTGGAAAGTGAGAGGATGCCTGAGGAATGGAGAAAAAGTGTTTTGGTACTGATTTTTAAGAATAAGGTGATGTGTAGAGCTGTAGTAACTACATAGGGATTAAATTGATCAGTCACAGCATGAAGTTATGGGAAAGAGTAGTGGAATCTAGGTTAAGAAGGGACGCAATGATTAGTGATCAGCAGTATGGTTTCATGCCGGGAAAGAGCACTACAGATGCAGTGTTTGCACTGAGAGTGTTGACGGAGAAGTACAGCGAAGGTCAGAAGGAGTTGCATTGTGTTTTTGTAGACTTAGAGAAAGCATATGACAGGGTGCCTAGAGAGGAGTTGTGGTATTGTATGAGGAAGTCAGTATTGTCAGAGAAGTATGTAAGAGTGGTACAGGATATGTATGAGGGTAGTGTGACAGCGGTGAGGTCTGCGGTGGGAGTGACAGATGCGTTTAAGGTGGAGGTGGGATTACATCAAGGATCAGCTCTGAGCCCCTTCTTATTTGCAATGGTGATGGACAGGTTGACAGATGAGATCAGACAGGAGTCCCCATGGACTATGATGTTTGCAGATGCCATTGTGATCTGTAGTGAGAGTAGGGAACAGGTGGAGGATACTCTGGAGAGATGGAGATATGCTCTAGAGAGAAGAGGAATGAAGGTCAGCAGGACTAAGACAGAATATATGTGTGTGAATGAGAGGGAGGATAGAGGAATGGTGAGGATGCAAGGAGTAGAGGTGGGGAAGGTGAATGAGTTTAAATACTTGGGATCAATAGTTCAGAGTAATGGTGAGAGTGGAAGAGAGTACAGGCAGGATGGAGTGGGTGGAGAAGAGTGTCAGGAGTGACTTGTGACAGACAAGTACCAGTAAGAGTGAAAGGGAAGGTGTACAAGAGGGCAGTGAGACCAGCTATGTTATATGGGTTGGAGTCTGTGGCATTGACAAAAAGGCAGGAGTTAGAGCTGGATGTGGCAGAGTTAAGATTTGCACTGGTTGTTACGAGGGTGGACAGGATTAGGAATAAGTATATTAGAGGGTCAGCCCAGGTTGGAAGGTTTGGAGACAAAGCCAGAGATGCAAGATTACATTGGATTGGACATGTGTTGAGGAGGGATTCTGAGTATATTGGGGAAAAAGATGCTAAGGATGAAGCTACCAGGTGACAGGAAAAGAGGAAGGCCTAAGATAAGGTTTATGGATGTGGTGAGAGAGGACATGCAGGTGGTTGGTGTGACAGAGCAAGATGCAGAGGACAGGAAGAAATGGAAACAGATGATCTGCTGTGGCGACGCCTAACGGGAACAGCCAAAAGATGATGCTGATGAACCTACTTCTGTCCGTGATATATGCTATATAAATAGTCTTTGTGTGAGTTATCATCCATTGGCCTGTTGTACTCTTCTGTAAAGGTGCATTTGTCAGCCATTTTTGCTTTTCTCCTTTCCTTTCCAACAATTCTCTAGTTAGTTTTTGAAAGTGGTTTTACATACTTGTCCACCTTAGGAAAGGGTTGGTACCTCTCTGGAATCTAAATTTTGTGCTTGAAAAGCTTGATTTGTCCCCATTTGAACCAGCTCATCAGGCTTATTTGAGATTTTTTAACATGGAAGTCTGTTCTACTTAATCTCCTTGCAGATGTCAGAGCAATATATGAGTTATAAGTACTTATGGTGTGTAAACTCTACTTCATTTTGAGAAAATGTCCAACCTTTATGCCTAAAGTCATCTCAGAGTTTACTTTAAGACAGATTATTTATCTTCCATTCTTCTTTTCCATAACCAAAGAACAAGGAGGAAAGGATTCTTTACTTGCATGCAGCAGATGCTACCTAGACAAAACACTATCTTTAAGGAAAGCTGACAAGCCCTTAGTGGGTTTCTGTGCTGACATTTTGATAGGAAGAAAACTGTAAAACTATGTTTGAGGCAGCAACTTATACTTTGTACATCAGTAAAGCACTACAAACTGGATTCCTTTTCCAGGCCCAGGGCATGCTTTGCTAGGATCATTCTCCAGGGGCTCTTGAAGTCTTAGTTATTTGATTTTTGATTCAAGTTTCTTCTCTACCGCTGCTTTTAAAAGACACAGAGTTCCCTGTGCACTTTTGTCACAGTCTTGGGTTCACTGTAAACCTAAAAAAGTATTTTCTGACACCCTCTCAATATCAGATTTTCCTGGGCTGCAGAATTCACTCTGATGGTCTTCTTTCCTGCATCTTTAATGTTCTGTCTCTCACAGATCTCTTTTATTGCTTTTTCCAGTTGCACATGACCTCTGCAAGAGAGAATTTAAGAGCCGCAAGATTCATGGCATCCAGTACTCCTGTGATTCTGCATACCAGACTCCAAATGAAGAAGTTGCAATGGTACCTTAAGGCAGTTTGGCTTCAATATTCCGATCCATTAGATTTCCATATGTCTCTCCCGCCTTGCCCAAGGAAGGAATTTCAGTGGTGGATCAATTAGATTTCCCTAGGTCCTTTTCTAATACCTCCCTCACTCAGGAAATGTATGCAAATACCTCAGACCTGCCTTTGGGGCTTGTTCAGTCAATATCAGAGTTCAAGGGGTTAACCAGACACATCAGTATCAAGGAGGTGAGGGCCTTTGGCACCATTTTTCTGAACACAGACTTCAAAGTTTTACAGGAAGGTAGATAACCAACTGCTGGAAAATTTTGTTTCTAAATGGAAAAGATTTTCTGATGCAAGAAATGGAACAGGATCCATTTTGTTTTTGGATATTTCTGTTGTTCTTTCTTGTGTGTGTGAGTTGCTAAGTTCTGGTCTTGCTTCCTGTTCCATTAACATATATTTGTCAGCCATTTCTACTTGTTTGCCTGTAGATCTACCTCTTTCTTCCAGATTTGAGGTCAAGCAATTTTTGAAAGGTATCCTTCACATTAGCATCCAGGAAAGGCTATTCTTCCTCCTTGGGAGCTAACTTGGGTTTCTTGAAAAGTTAACTTGACCACCTTTTGAACCTGCAGTCAGTTCTTTCTTAACTTTATACGTGGAAAGCTGCTGTGTTGGGGGCACTGACGTCTGCCAAGAGGGTCTCTAAACTGTATGCTGTTATGGCATTTCCTCCATTCTAGGTTTTTCATAATGTCAGGTTTTCTCTTTGTACCCATCCTTCCTTTATGCCTAAGTTAATGACTTTGAACCAGTACCAGTCTTATGCCCCTTTTTCTCTCACCTCAAAATAAGGCTGTAATGATTATTCTTTGAGTTTGCATACAGTTCAGATTTCATCTTGATAAGACTAAGGACAGTAGAAAATTTGTGCAACCTTTTGTTTCTTTTCATAAGTGTGGTTTGCCAGTCTCCAATCAGTCTATTTTTTATTGGATGTTTAAGAACATTTCTTTTCATTATTCTTGTTATAGCCCATTCTACTAGTGTAGTAACCTCTTCTGTGGCTTTTTTCACAGGATTTAGATACCAGGTCAATTCTATAAGCAGTTAATCAATCTTCTCTTCACACTTCTGCCAAACATTGTAAGTTGGATGTATTTTCTAGGGCCAGAGCACGTTTTGCCAGGTCCATTCTGACTGAGGGGCATCCTTTCTATTCTCCTTTTATTGTTGGGCAAGTATACATGACTATAGTTACCTCTACTTCTGTTTCTTTTGCTCTGTTGGGGCAAATACGTTCTGGGTTTTTAGTGTATGTATTTTCCTTATGCACCTCTCATCTTTGGGGATAGGTCATACGTTATATGTAGAAAGTGTGGAAGGACGCAGACTTTGTTATGCTTGCCAGATATATGGCTTTCCTTGGCAGGGTATCCCTATTGTAAGAAATACTGCAACAGTTTTGTTAGTAGGACACCTATTGCTATGGTAACTTTCTACTCATGTAGCATACAAAATGTGCACTTATTGCAGTTTTGGATCTGGAATGTCAGGACCATCCTTATCAACATGCCCTACTTCCTTCCCTGTACTTCAGAGCAGAGATTGCCCAGAGGAATTTTAGGATTATGTATTTGGGATAAGCCTTAGTATAAGAGATGTGAAAAGGGAGCTGTTTATCAGGGCAATATGAATAAAAGTGGTTTAATAGGTACCCTGGGAAAGCTTCACATATCAAGCTGACCAAAGGCCTACAACTATAAAGTCCCTCTGGTTGAGAATAGACTACTCATCCAGGTGTAACGTTATGGTAAGTAGATAAGTATGTAACTTTCAAAGATGTGTATGTATGTGTGTGTCTATACACACACACACACACACACACCCACACACACACACACGAACAGATACATGCAGTAGAGCGTTTTTTCATTAAATTAATGCACATTTTCTGTTTTTTTTTTAACTAGGTATACTATATTATTTCTGAAAACTGTAATATGTGAAAACTGAATCATTTTCAAGTATAAGTTTGCTTACTGATGTACAAAATTAGTAAATTAAGTGTGTCTCCATTCTAGGCACTGGTCGGAGAAAAAGCTTGCTATCAGTCAATTGGTAGTTATGGTGGCCAGATATTTTACCTGGGAACAAAGGTAAGTTGTAAAGGCTTTTAAATAGTTCGTAATTCATTGTACTCGATCTTTTTAGTATTGCTGTCCTCTTATGTAACTGGTTTGGATTCCAAAGAATTGCATGGATTTGTAAAAGAAGCTTCTTTTCAGCAATCTAGTGGGTTCATTTGTCCAACATCATGTAACAAGTAATCTGTGATATACAAGATAATTTTTATGTAATCATCTGCTGTAGTATACATGGCAATGAAAAGTAAAACATCCTTCCATTGAGTTAAGTTATTTAAGGACTTCAAAAGGTATAACAACAGTCAAGTTGTGAAATTCCTTTTGCTTGCTTAAAGGTACTATGCAAAGCACATGAAAAATCAAGTTTTTACACTCTTTGACATTGTATCAGAAAATTGAAAAGTGTTAAGGAGATAAAATACTGGGTACGAAAAAATCAGTAGTCTTAATGGAAATTCCTTCCTCATAGAGTAGTGGATGATAACCATTCATTCTTTTTGTATCAAGCTTTCAGTAATGCAGCACGATCAAGAGTAAAGATTGGGAGAACCCAAGCAGTTAGTGTAGACGATTAGGGCCCTAAGCTGTTAAGATGATTTCTGTATTCAGGAGGTACAGGGTTTTATTCCTTCCACCTCCTTTAGACTGGTATTAGTGAAGAGGATTAAGGCTATGAGCTGTTGACAAGCTGCTTCCTTTAGTGCAGGGTTTGGTTCCTACAGCCACCATTTGCCTGCTTACTTAACCCAACAGTGCTCTGAGACAACTGGGAAATTGGGCTAGCCACCTTAGTGGCCTCCTAGACTGCATGTCTAGTAACTATATATAAATCTTTGCCTTTTGAACTTAAGATACAGTAGTGTCTTTATAAACCAGTAACCATTTGCTTATTTTTATACTACACAATGTGACTCCATCACCTTCCCTTTTACCCTAGCCTCCTTAGTGTTGCATGACATAAACAGTCAATTTCTAGTATCCAGTGTTGTCTTTTCCATCCACCTGAACCTGTGAGTTATCTGATCCAAAGCCAGCACATCAGAATGTTTAGCTCCGAAGTTCCACCTTATCACCCATAATGCTTCGCATGCCTGAACCTCCCCAGATCTCATTTGCCATTAATCAGGATCAGATGTATTCTATGACGCTGCTGTCAAGCTAAGTTGCCAGTTGCTTTAATTTTATATGTATTGCATTTTTAGCTTACCAGTTGTTAACTCCTCTCCCAAAAAAGTATGTATAGATCTGATGTCTGTTTCATTGCTCCTCACATTTGGGTTACGGATCTGACTCGGCTGCATTTTTACAGACTAGGATCCAGGTCTCAAGCTCCTCCCACTTTCCATAATGCACTGTCCTCTGTGTAACTCCATCAACTCTCATTTGCTGAAAGCAGTGTCAGACGTGGTTTCTTGAGTCTCGAGCTTTTTGTCATGTTTTTTGCAGTAGGATTGCTATATTTACTCCAGTTTTCAGATAAATGCTTTTTGTTTCCTTTTCCTTCCCCTTTCTTAGTGTAAGGTTAGAATCCCTTCCTTTCTCTTTGCTTGCTGGACAGTTGGGCTTTGCCCACATTTTCCCTACTGCTTTTCTAGCTGTTGGTTTTTAAGCTTTCCCTTTACTGGTGATGGTTGTTGAAAAAAAAAAAAAAATATATATATATATATATATATATATATATATATATATATATATGTATAAATAAGAACACCGAACATTAAAAATTTCGAGTGTTCTAATATCGAACCCTATGAATTGAAAATTTAAAACATCGAACATTCAGAACAGCAAATTTTTTCCTAGGGAAAAAATTTGCTGTTTCAAAATAAATACACACAACTCAAGCACACCAAACAAACAGCAATCCACACGCATACACCTAAACAAACAGTAATCCACAGGCATACACCTAAACTCTTACACCTAACCCTACACTAAACTATACATACACCGCTAACTATCCACTTACCTTAACCCAAACCCTAACCCTATTCACTATTGCACAGTCACCTGACCCGTGCCCTAACCCTAACCCACCTAACCTGCCCTAAACCTCACATCCACACAATCGCACACTTACCTGAACCCGACCCGTAACTTTCCACCACAGTGCTGAAAATACTGAAGCAACAGAAACGGGCAACCAAATTCTTTTCCTAGGAAAAAATTTGTTTTTCTCTCTCCGATATTTTCAGCGTTCACTGAAAATAGGTCGATATCAGAATACTCTAAATTTTGAATGTTCGGTGTTCTAATATAGACCTTTATATATGTATATATATATATATATATATATATATGTATATATATATATATGGAATCATATGTAGATATATAGTTTTAACTATTTTTGAATAGGACATCTATATTGTGATACAGTGTCTTTGCTGTGGTTGCCATGTGTAGTGTTTTGGTTGTTCTTTTTTGTGCTGTAACATGTCAGATAAACCTGCCAGTTTTGTGCTTTGAATGCATCCGAAAATTCCTGCATTCAGATGCACTTACTTTGTGTTTATTGTCTTGGTCCTGAAAATCTGTGGTCTGCTTGCTGTATCTTGAAGAGCTTCAATCCTACGTCTGTCGCTGACCGCAAAAATAAGCTAATTTCCAAGGGTCTTTTGCCTGCTTCAAGCTCCTCTCCAGGGGCTCAAACCCCCTCCAAGAGTGTGGCAGGGTTTTCTGACTCCAAGAAGCACCCTCACAAGTCCTCGGGAGTCTTCGGAGCCACCTTCCAAAATTCAGAGACCTTCAGATCTGACAGACTTGGTTCTCAGACCCACATCTGCTCTGGTGGATCTGAACCATTCTTCAGATCTGACCAGTACTTGTCTAATCTCCAGTTCTCCTAAAGCTACTATGTCAGAGCCATCTCTTCCTTGTGACGATTCGGCGTAGGACAACTCGGGTCCGATTCTACCTGGTACCCAGGGTTTGTGGATCTCTGCCTTTCTTCTTCAGTAGCCTCTGCTCCTGTGGAACTGGGGAGGGATTCAGCAGGTCCCTCAGCATTCCAAGTTATAGAAAGGGCCTTTTCTTGCCATAGGGATCCAGTCTCTTTGAGTTATGACCCTACCTGCCCAACTCCCTTTGGATCAGACTTTTGAACCTGTCATGCCTGCCCAGAGTCATCCCATCCAGGCTAGCCTCCAAACTGTTCCCCTAGAGGGAGCCCCCTCTTCTTCCAAGACCTCCACTAAATGTCCCACAGAGGAGATTCCTTGTAAGAGAATATGCAAAAGGAGGCACATTGACTCTCCTGTGGAGTCCATCACCGAGGACACAGATTTTGAAGGGGAAGAATCCCCCTTATCACCACTGGAGGTCATTTCCTTTTGAGACATTTTAGAGATCCTGAGGCAGAGAGGTGGTCGGTCAGCTCAACCTTCTTCATTGAAAGAGTCCGCGTTTTTGGAGGCTTTTGGGATGGGCCCATCTACATCCTGGGTGTTCCTCGGCTGACAGGCTCATGCATTTGATGTCCTGCCAGGTCTGGAAGGAGACAGACTCCATCATACCTATTCCTAAACATCATGACAAGTTTTTATCTCCCTCTAAGGACAGACCATATTGGACTAAGGGTATTCCAGTTGATGCCATGGTTGTGGCAGCAGCTACCAAAAAGGTGCTAACTGAACAGAGCTCACTGTCCATCTACTGAACAGGGAGTCCAGAGTGATGGATAGGTTTGGTAAGTGTGTTTACGCCTCGGCCACTTTTTTTGCTGAGCATGTTAAACTACCTGGCACATTTAACTCCGTTACAGAGGAAACTGGTGAAGGAACTCTGACTCCCTGGCAGAGATCATGTCAGTGGACGACTTCAAGAAGGTCTCCATCCTGACTGACGACTCTTTCGTCCTTGTCCAGATGTCCTTCAAGGATGCAACTGCAGTCCTGACATATGGGTTGTCCTGCCTCAGGCAGCCCTTCGGTCGGCCGGATTCCAAAGTCTGGGTCCGGCGTCGGCTGATGTTGCCCCTTCCCCGACGTCAGAGCGCCTGGGGTATAAAAGCGTCAGCAGACGCCATCTTCTTCAGTCTTTCTTGCCGCGCGGCGCCCAAAGCAGCAGCAGTTCGCAAGTGCCGGTCGACCAGCTCCTGTGTTTTCAGCTACTGAAGTCTTCAAAAAAGCTAAGTACCCCGTTGGGGACCTTTTCTTGCCTCAGCCGATGTCAGATAAAACTGTAAAAGTTAATAATTGTTTAACTTGTGGGAAACAAATGCCTCATAAGGATTTCCACTCTTACTGCTTACCCTGCCTAGGCCCAGAACACAATGTCTCGGCCTGTACAGCCTGTGCTTCTTTCAATAGACGCACTCTTAGACGTCGGTCAGAGTTTGCACAGGATTATTTTGGGGAAGATTTCTGTTATATCATGCCGTCGGAGCTTCCGACAGCACATTTACCTAAAAAACGGAAGGATAAGGACCGACACACGCGGTCCGCGGTCTCGGCCGACACCACGCTTAGGCCTACCGCAAGTGTCTCGGTCTCTTCTGAGCCGGTTTCACAACCGCTACAGACCGATGACACCGCTCCACCGGTTACTTCGATACCGGAGGCCAGCTCGGTGCCGGTTTCTGTTCTCCCCTCTGAGACTGTAGCCCAGGATATTCCTGACACCATTTCAGTGGATAAGACTACTCCAGCACGCGGGGCTGCCAGACCTCCAGTGTCTATGTCCATTAAGGCCTACACACGTGCTAAGGTTACCAAACAGGCTAAGTCTCTCTCTCCTAGATCTGTTTCTCTGGGATCCACTTCTGGTTCTCAAATTTTAAGCTTAGCTGAGGACCTTATTTCTTTAATTAGGGGTTCTCAGCCACATCCAGAAAGAGGCTCTCAGCCGCCTTGTGTCAAGAGGCCTAGGGTTGAGAAGGTAGATCCCCAGTCCTCCGATGAGGCCTCAGGTGATTCTGCACATTCAGACTACCGGGAAGAGGCCTTCCCGGCCTACAAGGATTCTGATGCGGAGGAATTCATTCCCTCTGCTTCTCCTCCTGAGGAATTTTCCTTTGGAGAAACAGTTCATTCCATGAGGGAACACTTTAAATGGCAAGGCCAAGAATACTCAGATTCTAGGAAAAGGTTAAGGGAATTTTTAAAGCTACCTCAGCATAGACCCTTAGCTATTCCTCCAGTTTTAAATGTTTTAGATGATGTGTACTTAGAATCTAGTGTTTCCCCTGACTCCCTCCCCCCTGCTCCTGTCGACCCAAACAGGTACTACAGGGTCCCAGACACACATCAATTTCTGTACAAGGGCCATACTGCTGACCCTGAAACTATTTCTCAGGGGCCTAAAGGGGTTTCCTCCACTACTGCTAAGAATCCACTTCCTTCTGAAAGAGATTCTAGGACTTTAGAAAGGTGGGGCAAGAAAGTATATACATCTTCCACCCTTTCTGTCACGAGCATTAAATTGTCAATTTCATATGATTCAGTATCAGGAATACATGTTGGATGACTTGCAAAAGAAATTGGCTTCCCCTGAACCATTAGATAGAAAGGGGTTACAGGAATTGGTTCATAATACTCAGCAGGTTAGCAACCACTTCCTTCAGTGTGGATATGATGCATTGGAAGCTTCATGTAGAGCAGCAATGACAGGTGCGGTCATACGCAGACATGCTTGGTTAAAGGAACAAACATTGCCAGACCATGTGAAAATAAAGCTTTTGGACGCACCACTAGAGAAACATAAGCTATTTGGTGCTACTGCACAAGAGGTTTTAAAACAAATAGAGAAAAAGGCAAAATCAGTGCAAACAGTCAAAGATTTCCTCCAGGTACAACCTCCAAGATTCCGCAGGAATTGGCCTTCTAAGAATTGGTCCTTTCCAGACACAGACAAATTTCAGAGAGGCAAAAACAGACGTGGCAGAGGTAGAGGGCAAACTTGAGGCTCCTACAGAGGACATCAATGGCAGCCTCCGAATCAGAGAGGTGGGCCAGGACCTTCCACTGCTCCACAGGCTCAATCTCAATGACTTCTCTTTGACTCTGCCATCCAGGGCTCAATTAGAAGCACCTTTGGGCGGAAAATTATCTTTATTCTCACAAAATTGTCACAATATTACAAAGGACAAATGGATACTGGACATAATAGACAAAGGATACAGATTCCATTTTCATACACTACCAACAAGCCATGGCAGGCCAAACCTGCCACCAAATCAAAGGGCAGAGGCACTCAAACAAATAACAAACCTACTTCAAATAAGAGCAATAGAAAAAGTTCCTTCTGCAGAACAAGGCCAAGGATTTTATTCAAGACTGTTCCTTGTTCCAAGAAAAGAAAACCAATGGAGACCCATTCTGGACTTGTCCGCTCTGAATACTTACCTTATTGTGCCAAAATTCAAAATGCTGACTTTACAGCAACTCCTTCCCATGCTGGGCAAGGGGTCTTGGCTGGTAACTCTGGACCTCAAGGAGGCATACCTGCATGTCCCAATCAGACAAAGTTGCAGAAGATACCTCAGATTTCTTGCAGGCTCAGAGCATTATCAATTCTCAACATTGCCCTTTGGCTTATCTACTGCACCCAGAGTGTTCCCGAAATGCCTGGCATCAGTAATTGCACATTGCAGACTTCAGGGGATACAAATATACCCTTAACTTGGACGACTGCCTTATACAAGCGGACAGCCAACAAGCCTTGTTAAAAAACTTGGACTATGTCATTCACCTACTACAGGCTTTGGGATACACAGTCAATATTCAGAAATCAAGTCTCGTACCATCCCAACAAATACCTTTCCTGGGTTCCAGACTGGACACAAACACCCAGATGGCGTTTTTGACAAAAGAAAAACAAAAACAACTACCAGAATACTTCAGAAAATTGGCAGCACACACCCAGATGACTGCAAGGAAAATCCTGCAGGCCCTGGGCTTCATGGCATCTTGTATTCTTCTGATTCCACACGCAAGGCTACATATGAGGAAACTACAATGGTATCTAAAAAGTCTATGGTCTCAACACAGCCACAGCCTGGAAACATTGATCCCACTCATTCCATACCTTCAAAAGGAATTTCTGTGGTGGGCTCAAGCAAGCCAGATAAACAAAGGTCTGCCTTTCAGCAAGCCTCATACAAGTCAAACCATAACAACAGACGCCTCAGACCATGGATGGGGGGCGCAAATGGAGGGCAGATGCATTCAAGGTCAATGGACACACAAAGAAAAGCACCTGCACATCAACCATAAAGAAATGCTGGCAGTGATACATGCAATCAAGGCCTTCGAAAAGTTCATGCATCAGGGCCATCTACTAATAAAGACAGACAATACCACAGTTATGTGGTACATAAACAAGCAAGGAGGTACCCATTCCTACCCTCTTTGCAGACTGGCAATGAATCTCTGGGATATTTCCCTACAATTGAAAATAGAGCTACAATCCCAGTTTGTACCAGGGAAGGACAATGTTCTGGCGGACAGCCTAAGCAGAAACATCATGGATCCACATGAATGGATGTTGCATCCAGACATTTTCCTACAAATAACACAAGCATGGGGAAGGCCGGACATAGATCTTTTTGCCTCCCACCTCAATCACCATCCGAAAAAATTTTGCACAAGGACATACCATCCTCAAGCATGGAAGGTGGATGCTCTCTCCTTCAGTTGGAACTCTCTAACACTATATGCCTTCCCACCTCTTACTTTGATGACCAAGGTGTTAATAAAGATCAAGACAGAGCAACCAAAAGTCATACTGATAGCTCCAGACTGGCCAAGACAACACTGGTACCCACTGCTACGGAGCTTGACTCACACCAAACCATGTCTCCTTCCTCAATGGCCACTTCTTCTGACACAGCACAATTACAGGACACTACACCCCAGCTTGAAAACATTGAAGCTGACAGCTAGGAAGATTCCATGACTATTCCTCGGGATGCACTTTCCAAAAGGGTAAAAGATATCATCCTGGAGGCGTGCAGACCTTCCACTAGAAAAACATACTCAGCAAGAAGAGTCTCTGAGCTACAGGCCCTTATGGCAATACAACCATTTCTCATTTTTCACCAGGACAGAGTTTCTTTGAGAACCAACCCGTCATTCATGCCAAAGGTGGTATCCAGGGGTGTCCCTGAACCAAGCTATTCACCTGCCTACCTTCTTTCCCAAACCTCAAAATAAAGGAGAGAGACTACTGCACACTTTGGACATACACAGACAGTTGCGCTACTACTTGGACAGAACAAAGTCTTTCAGAAAATCTGACCAACTTTTTGTAGCTTACGCTGCTGGAGTGCAGGGAAAAGCAATTTCCAAACAGACAATTTCTAAATGGATTGGAAATTGCATTCGATTCTGCTACTCTTTTCATGGAAAAACTGTGCCAGCTGTCATCAGGCCACATTCCACCAGAGCTACAGCCACCTCCACAGCCTTTTTAAGAGGAGTGGCAACAAAGGACATTTTAGAAGCTGCTACATGGAGCTCCATGCATACATTTTCCAAACACTACAACCTGCCTCTATATTCCAGATCCAGAGCAGGGTTTGCTTCTGCAATCCTGCAGGGCATTTTACCTACACCATCTTTGTCTTAGTGCCTACCACCCCCAGGTTGGCTATGGTATTCAACCCATATGTCAGGACTGCAGTTGCATCCTTGAAGAACATAGTACAGTTTTGTACCTACCATAAATGTAGATGTCCGATAGGTATGCAACTGCAGTCAGGTTTTCCCTCCCACCTACCCCTCTGTGGTATTCTGTTGGGTTTCTACCCCTCATGTTAGCTACCTGGGGTGATCTTTTATGGTGTATTTGTTTTTATGTTGTTGTACCTGTCTGGAATTTTTTCTCTATTTTCAAAATTTAGCCTTCCTTAGAGGGCTCCTGGCATCTGGCGCAAGAAACACTGAAGAAAATGGCGCCGGCTGACGCTTTTATACCCCAGGCACTCTGACGTCAGGGAAGGGGCGACATCAGCCGATGCCGGACCCAGACTTTGAAATCCAGCCAACCGAAGGGCTGCCTGAGGCAGGACAACCCATATGTCAGGACTGCAGTTGCATACCTATCGGACATCTACATTTATGGTAGGTACAAAACTGTACTTTCCCCTGTGAGGCTTACCTCCCACTCAACGGAGGGTGCCTCATGGACAGCTGGATCAGGCATTGCTATTCAAAGACATGCCTGGATGAGGCTTTGATTTCACAGAACTCTTTAAGGCATCCATCGCCATTGCCCCACTTGATGCATCCTCCCTTTTTCGACCATCGATCAGGGAGGCCCTAACCCATAGTGAACAGGAAGGGAAGACCTTATCTGCCATCTGGTCCAGGGTTGCAACTCATCAGCGCACTTTTTCTAGAAACCATTGGAATGGAAAGAAAACCTGGTTCCAGAAATCTTGGGGTTCTTCCCAGGATCAGCACTGGGATCCTACGTCTGGAGGCAGACGAGGAGGTTAAATGGGAGATGCTGCCCCAGTGGCAGAAGGGGGCTGCAGAATCAGGCTTTCAGGGAGCCCTTCTCTGATATGCCCTATCAGTGTGCCTGGATCACTGCCTTGACTGCTCATCTCTGTAAGGCAGTTGGGGGTAATTTTCTCTGCACCCTACTGCCTGGACCGATATAACACAAAACAAATGGTTGCTAAAGATTATATCCAAAGGTTATTGTATCCCCCTTCTCCTTCCTCCACCAGAGAGGTCAAAGAGACTCCTCAATGTTCCACCCAGTCAGAGGGAGTATGCAGTAGCAGAAATTCTAAATCTACTGCAAAAGGGAGTCATCCAAGAGGTCCCAACCAAACAAAAAGGATGTGCTCAGCGGACTGAAAGGACACGTACTATCACGGTCTAAGGCACGTTCTCCCATGTAGAGATCAGGTTGCATATCAATGTTCTGGAGATGAGAGCAGTCCTCCTTATGTTGCAAACCTTTCAGAATGTTCTTCCTCTAGGAACTGTTGCAATTCACACAGGCAACATGTCAGTGGTATGGTAGATCAGCAAACAAAGAGGAACCTGCTGTTACCCATTGTGCAGAGAGCCCATGAGGGTCTGGAAATGAAAGATGTCTTCGGACCATTTTCTGCTTGCATGTTACATACCGGAGAAATCCAGCATCCTGGCAGACAAGCACAGCAGGTCCATTTTGACCTCATACAAGTGGTCCCTCAACCAGTCAGTAACAGACTTGATCTTCAGCCACTGGGTTCAACCCTGCTGTGACCTGTTTGCACCCCCCTAGAACAAGTGCAACAGCTACATCACTCTGATCCCCCTTGGGCGGAGTTCCTGAGAGATTCACTTGTTCACTATTGGCCCCCCGGTCTCCTCGACACTTATTCCCCTCTACCCTTGATCCCAAAGTTTCATCAGAAAGAAAAATGTCTGAAGTCCTTGGAAATCTTCATTACCCCCTATTGGCCTTGTCAGATTTGGTTCCCCTTCCTCTAGTCTCACCTGAAATATCCTCCATGGATACTTGAACCCAAACAGGACCTCCTTTTTCACCTAGTAGATGGTTTTCACCACAATCTGATTTCCCTCAAACTGACTGCTTGGTTTCTCTACTTCCAGTGATTGTTCGAAGGTCCAGGCTTGCTTTCCCAATCCGAGACATTATTCTAGCATCCCAAAAACTGGCTACCAAGAAAGTCTGTGAGAGTAAATACAATAGATTTGTCTTCTGGGCCTCTAAAGAGAATATTGACCTTTTTTAGCTCCAATTTCAGCCATCCTTCTCTTCCTTGCATCTCATTTTTAGGAAGAAGCCAATTTTTGTACTACCAAACTTCAATTTGCAGCCATCTCTAACTTCTATTCTGGTAATATTTTCAGTTCCCCTACAACCTCCAAACTCTGCAAGGCCTTCTTGAAAGATATCTTCCTCCTCAGGCCTCCAGTTAAAGATCTTTCCATATCATGGGATCTCACTGTGGTCTTACAAGGCTTAACTCAAAATCCTTTTGAACCAGCCAGTGGTTGTCACTTAAAAAAAGTTTCTTTCATGGAAGACTTTCTTTCTCATCACCATCACTTCAGCAAAGAGAATTTCTAAGATCCAGGCACTGTCTTCAAATCCTCCTTTCCACAAACTTAGGTGTTCCATCATACTAATCCTTTTTTATGCCCAAGGTAGCTACAGAATCCAACCTCAACCAGACCATACAACTACCAATTTTCTTCCCAAGTTTTTCTAATGAAGGAGAACATTTGTTACCTCTTCTTGATGCCCATAGGCAACTACCATTTTATCTTAATAAGACAAAGCCATTTCAAAAATCAGACCAATTATTTGTGCCCTTCTGTCTTAGCTGCCTAGGTCAGGTGGTTTCAAAGGTTAACGCTTGCTGAATGGATAACAGACTATATTACCTTGATTTATGGCAAGAATGAATTACACTTATCTCATCCTCCTAAGGGCAACTCAGCAAGATCTTTGTCCACTTCACCTGCCTTATCTTCCTGAGCATCTCTAGATAATTGTGCTGCAGCCACTTGGTCAAAAGCTCTTGCCTTTGTCACACATTACAAATTAGACATTGTTTCCAGGAGCAGAGCTTCCTTTGGTTTGGCATTTCTCAAGCATATCCTTCCTTGGTACCACCCAGGAGTTGTATATCTGGGGAATCTAACCCAACAGTGAAGGGAAATGAGAGACAACATCCAAGTTGTAGATTATTACTTACTATAACTTGGTAGCTGTGTTGTCTTCTTTCATTCCTCCTCACCTTCCATTCTAGCTATCCCCTACCCAGTGCTCTAAAAGATGTAGATGAACTTTTCAGGAACTGATGTTGAGCCTCTGGTTCGTAAGGTG
>NC_056738.1:455251718-455321718 GCF_019279795.1 Protopterus annectens
CCGGAGCTGCCTTCTGAGTTCCTTCACTTCCAGTAGAGCTGAGTAGTCCCCAAAAACAAGTCATCTTGCTCCAAAACAATAAAATGGAATTTTACAAAGTCACGGCAAGCTGCAGAATGTCTAGCAGCTCTAGCTAAAGCATTGTGACTGCTTTGCCTCTAATTGCAGCACAATGCTCCTCGATGTGATCAGAAAGTTTCCGACTAGTCTTTCCAACATAAAAAAAACTACAAATCACAAATCCCTGCATAAACAATGTTGCAAGAATTTACAGTCAAAGTGTTGGGAAAAAGTAACAGTGAAATTAATATGTTCAAATATAAAGGAAGGTCCTGTACATATATATTGACAACAGATACATTTGCTGCATTTGAACATCCCACATGAGTTAGAAACACTGCAAACATTTCCTGTTAAAAAGCTGTGAGTCTCTGTTCTCAAAAGAGCTCCTTAAAGTTTGTGTCCTTTTGTATGAAAACATAGGCTGTCTACCCAGCAGTTCAGATATAGTAGGAGAGCTTGCAACAATATTCCAGTTTCTAGAAACAATGTTTCTAATAGCTTGCATGTCTCTGCAAATTGGAACTGGAAAGCTTAAGATTCTGCCTCCATTTAGAGTGTTGCTTTGTTGTTTACATTGGAAACCATACTTTAGGATAGGTTGAAATTAAACATTGTCTGGTTTTCTTACACTATTTAAACTTTGTAATCTGCACAGTTTATTTATTCTGATGAAGTTCTTAAAGAATGAAAGCGTGCTCAGTCACAGGTTCTACTTGCTGCTTTCTTTCTTCTTGTGTTATACCTACTTTTATTTTAGTTTTACAGATGCCTCTGGAAGTTTTTTTGTTATTTTAATAATAATCTTCACCAGTGTTTTCTCAGTTTTATGTGCATATATATTGTGTGTGTGCAGGTAACATCCACAGAACACACAAATTCTGCAACATGCATCATATGACAAGAAAAATTTTAACTGTAAATGCTGTCTAAAGTGGTCCCCCTGAGATGCAGCCTTCAAGGTAGTTGCCAGTGTTACACCTCTGAAGCGCTCCTGATCTAGTATTATGTGGAAAGAGTACTATCTTGACCCCTCACTACCTGATGGGAAGTGACCAACACTGCAGGATCCACAACAGAGCCATAGCTTGCTCATCTAATGGCCAGTGCCTTTCTTTGATCTAGCAGCCCTTAACTCTAAGTCCATTCCTGCTCTTGCACTCCTGAGCAACAAGGCAGGCTAGGTCCACAGCAAGATCAGCTAATTAATGTTTATATGTGTGTACACAGATTTGTGCGTGTGTGTGTGTGTGTGTGTGTGTGTGTGTGTGTGTGTGTGTGTGTGTGTGTGTGTGTGTGTGTGTGTGTGTGTGTGTGTGTGTGTGTGTGTGTTTGCATATGAGTTTATATGTATGTAACTGTATGGCAAAATGTAATTATTCAGTGAAATGCTTTGACTGGAAAGGATATAATTTTAAATCACCCCACTATGGTTTTATTTATTTTTCTCCTAGTCTGTCCATGTGATGATGTTAAGAACATGGCGAGAGGTGAGTTGGAATATTTCTTTAATGCTGTTTCTTTGTAATTTTCATCATTTGTCACATGCTTTGTATGTATTGAGTCATGGCTGTAGTCTTAAAGCTAGTTCAGTATTGTCTGCTCCAAATGGAGAGTAATATTCATTTTGGAGGTCCTGGCTTCTTTGTTGCAAATTTTGATTGCTGTATTGATCTTCCTTATTGTGTCCACTCACTGAGGTTAGCAGCTTCTCTACTAATTTATAGAATGTGTTTGACTGTTTTGAACTGATAATGAAAAAGTGCAAAATGTTATTTAAGATGGAATCTAAAGCCCTTACCTGAATAAAATTTTGTTTCTTTTGTATGACATAGCGATGTAAGGATGAAACTTGCAGGTTATGTGTCATCCTGCCCATCTGCTTCAGCTAATAGGAAATCCACCACCATACTGATCCAGTCTTGCAGTTTTATTGCTTTACCAGCTTGATCTTTACTCCCATAAAACACCTGTCCCTTACCCTGCCACAGATCTGGTTTGCCTGTTAATTAGTCAAGATTGAGAGTCTAGTTCTCAAGATAAATATATCCTTTTCCCTTCAATTTAATAGACTGTTCTGCTAGCACAGACTCTCTTCTTTTGCGCTCTGTGTTAGAGAAAAAAGTATGCATAGTTAGTTTGATTAGGTTTAACTCTGCCCTACGTAGTGATCAACATGGAGACCTTGTTGCTTCTTTTAGTCTTTTTTTTTTTTCATTCCTTAATCTGTGGTGTGTCTTCACTTAATAGGGTTTTCTGTGGAATTTGTTTTAGCATTATTGTTCTTAGCTATTTTGGTATCTGCTTTCTCAGTGGTTTATAGAATTTGACTTGATTATCTCTCTTCTTTTACCATGGACATATGTTTTAAGAAATGTGGCCACTATGACCATATAATTCTTCCACAGGATACACTTAACCGAGGGACAAAGCCAAAGACAGAGAAAGAAGAAGATGAAGTTGCTAACAAAGAGAAACCTGAGAAGAAATGAAAGGAAAAAGGAAACCTGGAGAGTTGAGAGTCTCCCTATCTGTAAAACCTCCTTGATTGATTGGACCATCTACGACCACTGTCATTATTGATGATCTCTTTACTGTCTATCTCTTCAGTGCTGTGCCCCTCCCCTACAGAAACCACAGCTGTCAATGATTGAGCACCAAAGAGAATATCCAGTAGCTGCTTATCAGGGAAAGAGCTCTCCAGGTCCTTTCCCATCAAATCTGCTACCTCCCTCTTCCATCAGGTCTACTGTGTCCTTCTGGACTGCCTCATAGCTAGACTGGGACAGGATAATGAGAGACTTATTGAAGTGCAGATTGAAATGGGTGTCCTCCCATTCGCATCTTCTCGGTCTGTTTCAGCACTGGCAGTTCTGAGTCATTGTCTCTTTAGCAACTTCTCAGGTCTTCTCTGACTGGCTTGGATTCCTTGACACTGACTTTTTTTCATCTGACTCACTTGACTTAGAGACCTCCTGGGTTATAGGAAGCTCGGTGCATGGCCCTTGGCAGCCAAATTCAACTCCAGCTATTTCACTGCTGTTTTCAGTATCAGGGTCCCTGGTGTTTGAGGTAGCAGCTCTGATCTCAATATTGGAGCCATCCAGTTTGTGTTGATGCCTCTGTACCATTGACGTCCACTTTGGTCGGGAATTATATGGTACCAGTTTAAAGGTCTCCAGTGCCACTGGATTTTGACATCATTGAGAGGATAATTTATTTCTTCTACAGAAAAGGCTGCAGATTTTCCTTCAACCTAGGCTCTGTCCCTCTGGCACCTTTCATTTTGTTCCTCCATCCTTTCATCATGCTTCCCAAGGACTGAGCAGACCTGAGGGCTTTAACCAGCATCATAAGGAGGCCCCATAAACTTTTCAAGAGAATCAAATGACTCCCCTCCAGATCTAGCCAGAAACCAAACCTGCAAAATGAGGCACATTTACTCTCCAGTGGAGTAACTCACACTTGACACTAACTTGAATGAAGGGGAAGGGTTCTCCCAGTCCCTTGCTGGGGATGCCTGATTGAACAAGATCCTCGAATTGATGCATCATAGGGAATCCTGGTTCTCAGTCTCCTTCCTCAGATGAGAAAGTCCTATTTGAGATGAGAAAGTCCTATTTGAAGCCTTTAGGTCTGCCCCTTCTACCTACTAGATGGAACCACCACCTGCTGACCACATGGTACACTTGGGAGGGCATGGCAAGTGCCAAACTCACTGAAGCCGTACCATGGATGGCAAACGGAATCCTTCACACGCACACGTGCATTTACGCGCGCATGCACACACACGCACGCACACACACACGTGTGTTCGCATGCGTGCACATACACACACACACGTGTGTTCGCATGCGTGCGCATACACACACACACACACACACACGTGTGTTCGCATGCGCGCATACACACACACACACACACACACACACACGTGTGTTTGCATGCGCGCGCATACACACACACACACACACACACACACACACACACACACACACACACACACACACCTGACAAAGGGCAGGCAACAATGGCTCAGAGCTTTCTGTTGGATTCCGTTATTGCAGCAGTGGCCACCAAGAGAAAGATGTCTGACAGTGTTGCTGTCCATCCTACCAGTAAATAGTCTCAGTTGATGGACAGAATGGGGGAGCAAGTTTACTCCTCAAGCATGTGTTAAATTATCTTACTCATATGATTCTCTTCCAAAGAGACATAGCTGAACAAGCTTTGGACTCATTGAGAATGCTAGCAACCTCTGAGTCTAGGAAACAAGTAGAGAGTCAAGTGGTCACTATAACTACTAGTAACCTCCCCATGAGACTCAAACTTAATGCAGCCAGTGGAGTTGTTAGAGCATCAGGAACAGGCATTACTGTGATGCACCATGCTTGGCTTTCTCTCTCCACAATTTTGCAGGCAACTTCACGGTGTCTTTTATTAATGCTGCATGTAACAGATCCTTGATGTTTAGGTTTAATGTTGGAGAAACTACTGAAGAGTGAGCAAGAAGACAAAATGTTGTTTGCCTTCATAGTTCTATTTGTGATGCATCAAAAATCCTACAACAGGAATCCGAAAAGGCCCATGTTACACTACGTAATAAAGTCCCAGCAGTCTTCCCTTTGACCACACTTCATACAGGGGTTTCAGCTTTAGAGGAGGCCCCTTTAGTGAATGCTGCCCTGGGGGCAGGGGGGGGGGGGTCTGCAAAACCACAGATTCAGAGGTTCTTTCTTTTTTAATTTCAAGTCTTTTGGGCTTCTAATACTGTGATGGAATGGACCCCATTCCTAAGTCAAAGTATGATTAAAGTCCATGTGTCAATCTTTGATGTTATTTTTTATAAGACTCGTTGCTCCTACTACTATTGGGACTGTCTGGGTATCTTTCTTCCACATTGCCCTTGTTTCTGCCTGCAAATCCTGATATTTTATGACTTTGTGTCTCTCTCTATGCTACTGGGTGTGGCGATTTCAATGATCAATGCTACTTTTGTTTTCTTTTCATGGACCAGTATATTCAGTTTTCTGGCATCCCTGTTTTGAACTGTTGGTAACGGTTAATCTCATGTGATGTAGACTTCATCATTTTCCATGATGCTTTGTGGCTCTTGTTTCCAGTGTTTTTCAGACACATCAATACTGTAATGTTTGCACAATCCCCCATGTAACTTTCTTGCCACGTTATTATGCTTTTCAGTTACAGTCCTTCTGCCATTAGTATGTCACAACCAGCAATGAGGTGTGCAACAGTTTCCAGTTCGGTTTTACAAAACCTACATTTGCCTGTTTCTCCCACATGTTCAATGGACATTGTAAACTGGTGCATATGTAGCCCACTGTCTTGGGCCGCCATTATTAACCTTTCATCTCTTTGTTTGAATGTGCCTCTCCTTAATCATTCCTTTGTTCATTCGTGCTCAACATGAGGTTCTTCCAGAATTTTTCTATACTTGCATCTATATTTATGCATTTTCCACATATCTTCCCTCTTATCTTGTTCTTTACCTTATATTCTTTCTGTTGTTTTTTGGCATATTCAGTTGCTGCATGATTTTTATCTACTTATGGTTTGATTTCCATTCCTGCTTGATGCCGATATACTTTTGCTAGATTAAGCAGAGAAGTCGTCTTAGATTTATTCTCATGCTTCAATAATTTCACTCCGTTTGGGTCTTGTGAGGTCAGTAGATGTGTGTGGAGTCCCACGATTGCAGATCTATACATGTAATCAATTTCAAGGAGGCCTATCCTTCCTTCAGAAGGAGGAATATATAATCTTGGTATGCACAGATTTTTATAAATCATTTAGTGAGCATGAAGCATCCGTCGTGTTTTCCTGTCTAATCTGTCCAACACTTTTTGGGCCAGTAGATCACTCCAAAACTGTAAGTTAGGACAGGAAGAGCAAATTTTGTTCCTACATGTTAATGCTGTTTTCAGGATTAATTTAAGTCTTATAAAGTACTCCTCACTAAGTTTTATTCACATTTGTTTATGTTTTATTGTTGATCCTTCATCAGTTCCCAAATATTTGTACACTTCCTCTTGCTCAGGTTTTTTTATATCACATTCTTGTCCCATGCTGATGTTTTCTTGGTGCTGTGGTTTTCCTGTTTTAAAGGTTGCTTTTGCACATTTATCAAGACAAAGTGACATTCTTATATCATCTGAAAAAGTTTTGACAACTTGCAGTTGTGCTTTCACTTCATCTGATGAGCTATACAGTTTTAAATAATCGACAAAGAGAAGATAAGTCTTTAGACTTTGTTGTTTTTTAGGAGCCAAATTATAGCCATGTGCTAAGCTAAGTAGACAGCTTAATGGGTTAAGGGCAAGACAGAATAACAGTGGTGACAGAGAGCACCCCCTTTGAATTTTTATCCATGGAATAATAATTTGTCCTTTATCATGGCTTAATTGCAAAGTGGTCTGCCACTGTTTCATGGTCACTGTAATGTAGTCGATCAGTGTGTATGGTCTGATTTATACATTTTTAAGCATTCTTTTATCCAGGAATGTGGGATACTATAAAATGCTTTGTTTTAGTCAATCCATGCCATACTTGGATTCTTCCCCTTTTTACAGTTCTCCACTATGACTTTAACAACAGATGATCCTTTGTTCCATATGACTTTCTTTTATTGTCCTTTTGTTCTACTGCCATAATTGAGTTTTCTTCTAAATGACTGTAAACTCTGTCGGCATCAATTCCAGTGCATAGTTTAAATGTTGTCAGAAGGCAAATTATTGGTCTATAGTTTTTGGGTAGCTTGCAGGTTCATTCTTAAGTAGTAGCATTGATTTTCATGTTGTTAGCCAGGTTGGTGCCTGTTCATGGTGCGTGTATAAATAGTTCTTACTCATAGCTAAATCTTCATGCAAAGATGTTAATACTTTTAACCAGAAGATAGGTACTTCACTTGGGCCTGGGATTTTCTAGTTGGAGGCTTTTCTTAACTTTGCTTCAATCTGTCTGGCTGTTACTTCATCCAGTTTCATATCCTGTACCTTTAAACTTCTTATTCTTTCTTTTACTTCTTCTATCCATTTACCATCTTTATGTTCCACAGGATCTTCATAAATACTTCTCCAAAGTGTATCTGTTATTTTTTGGTGCTCTTTCAATTCATTTTACCTTGTTTCCCAACTCTAAATAGAACTTTTTTGGGTCATCAATAAATTGCTTATTTTGTACTTTTCCGTTATACTTATCTTTGTATCTTCTAAGTTTTTCCACTTGTGCTGAGATTTTTAGCTTGTTATTTGTTCTTTTATTACTCTCTTTTTCATAGTATTTTTGTTGGTTTGTTCCTTCTTCTATATTCTTCTAACAGTGACACTTCTTGTCTTAACTGCTATTCGATACTTCCATGATGGTATTCGATTTTTCTCCTTCCTTTCCCTCACTACCTTGCTTACTCCTTGCAGTAGAACTTTATCAGTTATTAATTTACCTGCACAGTAATATATTCTGTTTACCTCTGTTATATCGCATGGCTCTCTATGGACAGTCATAATTACTGTGTTCATTTGTTTTATCAAACTTCTGACTTTTTGCCTTTTATTGACCTGCAGTCTATTTATTTCATTGATCTTAATATGTTTGTCTATCGTTATTAAATCAAGCAACTCTTCCTTTAGCCCGTTTCTTCTCAACTGAGGGCACATTTTTTTTATTTTCCTTTTCCTTTGGGCATTCTGTAGAAAGTTTTGTAGCATCTTCCTGTGGCATATTCTCTTCAGTTTCATCCTGTGCCATTTGTTGCTGTGTCATATGGGAACTTACTGGCCTTTCACTCCTCAACATTGACTGCATCAGAATTTCCACAGTTTCCTGTTCCTTCCCTTGCTGTACAGCTTCAAGTTAATGTTTATGCTGGTTTCCTGTGGAAGGCTCCAAAATATTTTTATATGGGACCTGACCAATTGCTTACCATTCCACTGGTTTCCTCTTAATTTGGATATCCATTGCTCTATCCTTTTGTGGTGCTCTCTGAATTAGATTTTCTCCACAGAATCATTCAATTCCCAGGCACTCCATAACCTCAGTTTCTATTTCTTTAACTTCTCCATTACTAATCTCCTTTTCTATTTTTTTCTTTGTCTTCTTATTTTTTGTATTGTAAAGTTTTCCATATTAGGATCCTTTGCCTGTATTTCTCTTTGAATATTTTTGGTGCTGCTCTTTTTGCATTGGCTAGTTTTGCTTTCTCCTTTGCATAAATATTACACCATATTAAATCTTTTTCTTTTCCATGTCCAGATTTCATCTTCACATCTCCTGCTTTTTTTCTGATTTCTTTATCTGTAAAGCAGCCTCAGTGTCCCTGAAGGATTGCCTGATTGCTCTCCTTCGGAGGCAGCCAGGGATTGGTTTGTTGTTTGAAACGCGGGGATTGCCATTGCTCAGGAAAAAATGGGTGAGGAGTATATTATCCAGGGGCTTCATTGTCCTGTTTTCAATAACCCCAAAAGTGCACTTCATGTCTCTTTAAGACATTCTACCCCACCAGAGAAAGGCAGCAAAAAAAGAAATAATTAACTTGGAAAAAAAGAGCATCGAAGAGGTCCCACCGGACCAGAGAGGGTCTTGAGTCTATTCCAGATTCTTTTTAGTTACAAAGACAACTAAGGATTGCAGGCTAATTGTATATTTGAGTGGTATTAATCAGTATGTAAAAAAAAAGACCCAGTTCGAGATTGTCACAGTGCAAGCCATTTTCACTTGTCTGCAGGTAAATGACTGGATGTACTCTTTTGATCTTCAGGACACTTACCTACACATAAAAAAAATCACCAAAGTGTCCAAGAGGTGCCTACACTTCCATCTGGAAGCTGGCCACTACCAATTCTGTGCTTTGCTGTTTGGCCTCACCATGGACCCCCCCTTCCCCCGACTTTTCACCAAATGCATGGCAATAGTCATAGCTCACCTGTATCTCAAGAGAGTATACATATTCTGTTGTCTAGATTATTCGGTTCTAGCTGCTATAACAAGGGAGTCTGGTGGCTGCGCATTTGGGGTGGATCAGCTATGTCACAGGCAGACTCAGCAGATCTACTCTGATGCTTCACATTTGGTCTTTCATTTAAACAGTAACCGCACAACAAATTTTTCCTTAATGAATCCTGCCAGTTCTGATTGCTGTTGTCTCCCATGTAACACCATAAGCAGCAGCTACTTTGCCCTCCTCCTGCCACAAGATCAGTCACCAAGGGATACTCTGGACAGTAACTTCTGTTTTTTTTTTTCTTTCCTTTGCCTTCCCCCTCTTCCCCTGATTTCAAAGCTCCTGCAGATAACCTGTCCATGCAAAGCCTTCATTATCAGCCCCTTTCTGGCTCAGAAAAATGGCTCCCTTGCTATGGCTGCACTTCAAGAACCAGCCATGGCTTCTGGATCTTTAGCTAGGGCTTTTGTCCTACTTGTTTGACAAACCTCAAATGGAATTTCACTCCATAAAGTTGCCCACATGGCTTCTCCAATTACAGTAATGTTCCCTGATCCTACCATTTCTGGCAGAGTTGTTCAAATGTTTCCGTTTCTGTAAAGGAATTTGCTCATATAATCTAGTGGAGCAAGTGGAAACAGTTCTCCATTTCGATCCCCAACCAGGGTCTGAATACATTCGATGTCACATTCCCTCAGTTCTGCAGTTCCTTCCTCATTTGATGAGGGCTCGAGTTATTTAGCAGTCCAGGTTGTTCGTTGCCATTAGCAGCTTTCATACAGGCTTTCCTTATTCTTCCCTTGCAGTTCAGTACATGTCCTTCTTGCCTAGCTGTTGGGAGTTTGCTGCATTTTTCCATTTGTAGCATTCCGGATTGGCAGCAAGAAAACATGCACACTACTGAGAGCTGATCACATAAAAAGATGCCAGTAGAAGGTGATTTAGTTAGGCCTTGCACAGCTATTACTCCCTTACCATTGCCTTATTTTACCTCTGACTTAGACAGGATATTCCACGTTTGTTTTAAAACATCCCTGTTCCACTTGATGTTCTTACCTTATTTCCCACTACCTTTCCTTATGAACTTTACTTCTCCTATTATCCGTATCATTGTGATGCAGCCATATAAAACCCCTCTTTTCCCTTCTCTTGTGTACTGTGTACAAGTATACATATATTCATTATATATAAAAACATGCATGTTTTTTGAATAAGTATTTGTATCTAATGTAATTTCTTTGATTGCTGCACCAGTCTTTGAGTCATCAGAAAAAAAGCTTATCTTGTTTTTTAGCTGGAGTGCATCATCTAATATTAATGGAATTAATGGAAATGATCTCACTGCTTAACCTGTAACCTTAAATTGTTCGGATATTTCTGCTTTACTTTAACTTTTCACCTTCTGCATTTGTTTAGACAAACTGAATGATGCTTAAAAACAAACAAAAAAAAAAACGCCATAGTGGGTGGAGCACTTGCATACATCCTTCTGTGTAGTGTTATATAGCTGCTTTTGAAAGAGTTGATGTCCAACACTCGGGTACACAAACCTCCTTGGACTTGCAGTGTCATGTTCAGAGTAAGGATGCATGATCCTAGTAGCTGTAGTTCTCTTAACCCCTAATGCATTATATATATCCTGTTAGTATGCATTGTTAGAAAATTTTCACATATGTTGCCTGAAAAGTATAGATGTTTTCAAAAGTACCTGCAATCACAGTAATTCGTTACTCAGGGCCTCCACAAGAGCTGCTTTTTTTCCTTTGGTCTAGGTCACAGTTTTGGTGGCAGTTACCAGTGTATTTGTTTTTTTGCCTCATAACTTCCATGACTGACCAGAGATGCTTAAAGCCTTCATTAGAACTCTGTGATTAACAGTGGAATATACTGTGCAAGGGCCATCCTGAGAGCTTGTCCATGAATCTTATGCAGAAAGCATGACATTTAGAAAGTCAGGGAATCTGAAACTCGAGTACCCAGGGATTATGGATTTCCAACTTCAGTATGCCAGTTTCAGAGTGTAGGATTAGTGCAAAGGCAAGAAGATAGAATGAGTTGAGTTTCTGAAGAGGGGTCAAACTGCAGTAACTATACAAACGACTTTTTAAAATAGCTGTGATGAAGTCCTCCAAAACCCAAGAGAAATGACTGGCGCAAGAATTCATTAAGCCAGTCTACCTTGTCAGCACTGTTTACGTTTAATAGGTTGTTGCTAATTTCTGTATATAATTTGTTATTCATAATTACATCTGGTAGCAGCACCTTACAAGCAATAATGCTTATATAAGCACTGCACTCTGTACAGTGCAATAGGAGGAAAAGAGTAGTCTGATCTTTCAATATGGTCTCCTGTTTACGTGCTACTTAGAAAAATTTGGGTATCAGCTGAAAATCCAGGCAGAGAAATTGGATTTTGGAGTGGAAAACAAAGCACAGGGACTGGACTGTACTTTGAGTCTGATGTTCACACATATTCTACACTGATGCATAGGCCACAAAAGATGCAGATAACCATAGTGATTATTGCCCTGTCCTGTATAATTAGTCTTTTAAAACTGAATCTGTGTTCCCAAAGTACGTGGCCAATTTCTCCATCCCAGACATTATGGACACCCCTTTGCATCCACACCTGAAGAGAATAAACAGTTAACCAGTGTACAGTGCTGTGAGTGCTGGTACTCCTTTACACATACATTAAAAAGTCATCCTGATTAAGGATCTGCCCTCCCCCTCCTGAAAAAGATTAAAAGGACAGACATGCTCCTGGCTGGCTTCTGAATTATTATTTTTTTTTTTTTTGGCAGCATTAGAAAAACTTTTCCTCATAAGGAAAATTTACATAAAACTTCCTAACTATAATAAGAAAAAACAGTTGAACTAAATAAGGTCCACATATCTGATAAGCTAGTCTATGAACAACTAACGAAACTAATGGTGTGGGAGTCCATAACAAAAGATCCGTTGGGTGTTATGAATTATTTTCAAATGCTATTCAGTCCTATTCTTTGAGCCACCTCCACTGCTCAAACACCTCCTGGACATTCCACCCGTGCACAGGGAGGATGCAGCACTGGAAATCGCAAGGCTGCTAAAAAAGTGAGTTATCCAACCTGTCCCCCTAGACCACTCCCTTCCAGGTACTTTTTGGTGCCAAAGAAAACGGGGGAACTAAGACCCAGCTTGAATATCTCCACCTTGAAGCTGTCTGTGGCCAAGGTGAAATTCCAGATGGTCACCCTTCAATCTATCCTGCCCTTCTTGCAGGAAAATTATTGGATGTGCTCGATTGTTCTCCAGGATACATACTATCATATCAAGATGGACAGATGCTCTCTGAGGTTTCTCCACATCTGGCTAGGAGCCAGTCATCATCAGTTCAGAGCGCTCCCCTTTGGTCTCACCACAGTAGTAGCAGCTCACCTGAGATGCGAGGGCATTCAGGTATTTCCCTACCTGGACGATTGGTTCCTCGCTGCCCTTTCCAGGCATCAACTTTGTCAAGGGAGGGATTCCTTTATTCTTCTTCTAACCCAGAGGTTAGGCAATTGCCATCAATCTCAATAAATCCTCTTTGACCCCTGTCCAAACATTAGACTTCATTGGGGCATGATTAGACACAATTCGAACCAGAGTGTTTCTTACTCCAGACAGAATACGCAGTCTGAAGCTACATGTGCTTTGCATTCTTCATACTCAGTCCCCAACAGCGGAAATAGTATTAAGGGTGTTGGGGTCCATGGCAGCCATGATCAGTCTCTTGTCCTTGGTGCTTCTTCACATCCAGATCCTTTTGTGGACACTTTAAGTACAATGGTCCCTCTTAGATCTTCCATTGACTCACCCTGTTTGAATCTTTCGAGTGTGCAGGGACTCTCTTTGGTGGTAGATTCTTTCTTCTGACCTGGTTTGGGGACGTCCTTTTCCCCACCATTTTCCATGGCCACGGTGACTACGGACGCCTCCCAGCTGGGGTGGGAGGGCACTGCTCGGGAAGGACAGTTCAAGGCTGGTGGTCCCCCTACGAGACCAATCTGCATATCAACGTCTTGGGGATGAGGGAAGTGCTTCTAGCATTGCAGGCTCTCCATGCACATCTTCCTTCAGGAATGATTGTTATCCTGACGGAGTGTATGTTGGTGGTCTGGTACATCAACAAACAGGGGGGACCCAGATCTTATCCCCCATGTTGCAAGGCCATGAGAGTATGGGAATGGGTGATCTCCACTGGCCATTTTCTGGTAGCAACACACATTCTGGGGAGGTCCAACATTCTAGTAGACAGGTACAGCAGATCTATTCTGATGCCTCATGACTTGTCTCTGAATCCGTCAGTAGTGGAACAGATCTTTCACAATTAGGGTCAGCCTTACTGCAATCTGTTCACCTCTCCTTCCAATGCAAAATGCAGTGAGTTCTTCGCTCTGATTTCCCCTCAGGGGAAGAACCCAGAGACTTGTCTCCCATGCTTGTCTCCCCTGGTCTTCTGTATGCTCATCCTCCTCTTCCCTTAATATGAAATTTCTTCAGACAGCTCACAGGCTGGGGATCTTAGTTATCCTCATTGCCCCATTCTGGCCTCGCCAAGTCTGGTTTTCTTCTCTGAGGTCTCATCTGGTGGCTTCACCATGGATGTTGGATCCAGCTCTGGATCTCATATCTCATCCCGCAGGGATTCCCCGTCCAGACCTGGGCAGTCTAAAGCTCAGTGCTTGACTGCTCCTATTCCCATGATAGTCAAAATAATTCTAGTGACAGCTCATAAGTATTCCACCAGAAAAGTGAACTCCAGCAAATTGAAACATTTTACCTATCTGGGCCTCTCTGCGTGCATTAGATCCTTTCACGGCTCCAGTTTCTGCTGTGCTGGAATTTTTATCTGGAATTTTTCAGCACGGTACCAGTTTTTCTACAAAGTTCAACTTGCGGCAAATTCTAATTATCATGTGGAGAATAATATGGCTTCCTTAGCCTCTACAAAGCTTTGTAAGGCCTTCCTCAAAGGTATCTTTCTTCTTTGACCCCCGGTAAAGGACCCTACTCCACTGTGGGACCTTACTCTAGTACTTCAAGCCTTAGTCTCACCTCCCTTTGAACCTGCAGCTTCAGTGGATATGCAATTTCTATCCTGGAAGACTGCCTTTCTAGTTGCCATTGCTTCTGTCAGAAGAGTTTAGGAACTTCAAGCTCTATCAATCCAACCCCTTATATGTTTTTTCACAAGGACAAGAGTGTCTGTGTGTACTAATACATCCTTTCTACCTGAAGTAGCTTCAGAGGCCAACATTAATTAGGTAATCCAACCTCCCGGTCTTCTTTCCAAATTTTCAAAACAAGGGAGAATACAAATTGCATTTCCTAAATGTGCACAGACAGTTACGTTTCTACTTGCACAGGGCAAAAGCCTTTCATAAATCTGTCCAACTTTTCATTTCTTACTTGCCATATTCCTCTAGGTCTATGGCCACGTCAACAGCTTTCTGGTCCAGAGTTTCATTAGGTGATATTTGTTCTGCAGCCACCTGGTCCTCATCCCATACCTTCATCTCACATTATAAATCAGACACTGTATCCAGGAACAGGGCATTCTTTGGCTCTGCCGTGCTCTGGAATATCCTTCCATGAGGGCCTCCCAGGTGTCTGGTAGCTAGGGACTCTGTCTCACTGGTTGAAGATCAAATAAAGACAATTACTTCCGATAAAGAAATTATGTACTCACCATAATGTTCCATCTGAGTAGTTGTTCATTTGTCTTTAACCATCCCTGCCTCCTTCCTCCGGCCTTGTGTGAACTGTTGGTGCCTCCTAAGAATTATGGAGGTGATCACTATAGGGTGCCTCCTATCCTTGTTGTTAGTTTCTTGTATTGACGAATCTCTGTTGGGTTTGGTGATGGTACTGAATTGGACAGGAAACTCTATCTGAAGGGAGGAAGGAGACAGGAGCATTATGGGTAAGAGGAGGAGCTTTGAGCTTGGATCAAATGCTGAACATGTGGCCGAGTCAGATCCTGTACGAATCTCGGAACCCACAGGTTGTGGACAAATGAACAACTACTCAGATGGAACATTATGGTGAGTACATATCTTCTTTTTTTAGTGGATTACAGGTTATGGGATGGTGAATATGATTGTAGGATGTGCTGTAGGGCATGGCAGCTGTCAGAGTTGTAAATTATTTTATGAGCTAGAGTTAGTTGGGTGGAATCAAGGTAGTATTGGAATTCAAGCAAGTTTAATTCTTTTAGGGGTTGATAGTGGTGTGACAGGTGAGGTATGCTAGTTGCAAATTTTATGGTAGCATGATTGAAATTTATTTTTAAGAGACTGGTGGAGATTGGTGAAAATGGGCCCCCATATAAGAAGGATGGGAGCAGGAGGCTATTGGCAAGTGTCTTTTTGGTAGGCTTGTTCATGTAATGTTTGCGTCTATAGAGTCTGCCTAGTTTGACATGTTTAGTATATAATACAATATTTTTTAAAAGCATTATAGAATGATAGTTATTTTAACAAAATAAATGGTTCTCTTTAATGTATTAGGAATAGATACTTAACTTTCCTTATTTAACTTGGACTTTACATGCTGTGGCCAGAAAAACTATTACAAGAAACTAAAAATCTACTTCAGAATTGAAATATGAAGACTTTCTTACTCTTCTAAAGGAAGTTGCAATTAAAGAAATTTAAGTAAAAGAGGGAAAAATTTATCCAAACAAATTAAGGAAAAATCCTGGGTTGAAGGTTTTGGATGTCATTGAATTGACATCTGCATTTACTTAATTATTTGGACTGTTAGGATTGTCGTGTTTCATTTTATACCTTGTTGATCTCAGGCATATTGTATATAGATGTTCTTCATCTCACATTGCTGCAGTCCTTACATATGGGTAGTCCGCTGTCCTCGGTCGGCCCGAATACCAAAGTATTAGGCTGACGTCGGTCATGGGCGCTCAAATCTGACATCAGAGCGTCAGGGTATAAAAGCGCATGACCGACGTCATATCCTCAGTCTTTTTTGCCGCATGGTCCGATGCAGAAGCAGCGTTGCAAGTGCCGTTCGGCGTTCTGAAATTTTCGTATTCTGAGTTTCAGACCGAAACCAAGTTGGGCTAAGGTACCCCGTTGGGGAATATTTTTGTTTTTTCTTGCCTCAGTTAATTCCGGATGTCAGAAAAAGTGAATAATTGTATTTCTTGTGGGGAAACAGATACCGCATAGGGATTATCACTCTCTTTGCATTCCTTGTTTGGGACCGGACCACGACGTAGTCGGGTGTCGGTTTTGTGCTAGGTTTAATAAGCGCACTATAAAAAGAAGGTTAGATTGTACTAGGTTAGTCTTTGGTAAGCGGTGTAATTATAATATGCCGTCGGATCCTCCGACGCCCGCTTCCGCGAAGAAGCGCAAAGACAAATCCTTGAAACCTAGACAGGTTGATTCGTCCGTTTCGGACGCCGGTCCTGCAGAAACTACAGTGGAGCAGGTGGATCCGGCTGAGGTTTCTGTTGAGTCTCAGGGGGAAACTTTGATTTTGCAGGATGTGGCCTCACAGGAGTCAGGTCAAGCTGAAGGGGCCTCTCAGGTTACTGTTCTCCCTTCTATGCCTAAGGTGGTTAGGCCTTCTGCTACTATTTCTAAGGCTTCTTCTAAGGGCAGGTCTGTTTTGCCTTCCTCTGGTGTTCTTCCAGGTACTTCAGGGTCTGTGCCTAAAAAGCACATGCTTAAAATGGCAGAAGATTTGATTACTTTAATTAGAGGTTCTATGCCCCCTCCTGATAAGAGGCCCAGGGTGGAGCCAGAGTTGGAAAGTTTGGATCAGGCCTCAGAGGACTCAGTCTCTTCTGCTGAAGATATTCAAGATTTTCCCCCTTATTCGGATTCTGATGCAGAGGATTCCACTCCTTCTGCTTCTCCTCCAGAGGATTTTTCATTTTCAGAAACTCTGCATTCCATGAGGGAGCATTTTAAGTGGGTAGGACAGGATTTCTCTGATTCACGGAAGAGGCTTAGGGAATTCTTGTTTTTACCACAGCATAGACCCTTGGCTATACCTCCTGTTTTGGATGTTGTTCAAGATGTTTTCTCGGAGGCTTCCCTTAATCCAGATTCTTTGCCTCCTGGTCCAGTTAAACCGGACAGGTATTACAGGGTGCCTGAGGCTCATAAATATCTGTATAAGAGTCCTAGGGCGGACCAAGAAACTATTAGTCAGGGGCCTAAGGGTGTTAGAGCTTCTGTTGTAAAGAATCCGGTTCCTCTAGATAAGGAAGCTAGAGCTTTGGATAGATGGGGTAAGAAGGTGTATACCTCTTCTACTTTAGCAATGAGGGCTTTAAATTGCCAGTTTCATATGTTGAAATATCAGAATTTCCTCCTTTCTCAGCTAATATCTAAAGTGGATGCTTTGGCAGAGGGCATAGAGTGTAAAGAATTGCAGGATTTAGTACATGTCTCTGAACAGGTGGGTAAGCATTCTTTGCAGTGTGGTTTTGATGCTGTACAGGCCTCTTCTAGGGTGGCTGCCACTGGTTCAGTTCTTCGAGGCACGCCTGGCTTAAGGATCAGAATTTGTCCGAGCATGTTAAGACTAGAATTCTGGATGCCCCTTTACAGTCTGAAGTTTTGTTTGGTCCCCCTGTGGAGTCGGTTTTGAAGAAAATGGAAGACAAGGCTAAGTCCATGCAGACTGTTAAAGATTTTTTGCAGGTGCAACCTCCAAAGTTTAGTAGAAATTGGCCTACTAAGGGGTGGACCTACCCTTCTTCTGATTCTCAGTCTAGGGGTAGATCTAGACGTGGCAGGAGCAGAGCTCACAGTACATTCAGGCCTAGAACTTGGAGTTCACCTGCACAATCTGCAGGTGAGGGCAGGGGCCAGTCCTTTCGTAAACAGGCCCAATGACCTGCATTTTCAGCTGCCAGATTCTTCTTCCCTGGCAGCTCCTTTAGGAGGAAAGTTGGCACTCTTCAAGCAAAACTGGCTTTTAGTCACCCAGGACAAATGGGTATTGGACATTATAAACCGAGGCTACAAGTTCTATTTCCATACATTGCCTCCTTTCAAAGGCATGCCAGACGTTCCTCCTCGGCAAAGGATAGAGACTCACAAGCAGATTTCTTTACTTCTTCAAATGGGAGCTATACAGCCAGTTCCTCTGTCAGAAGTGGGACTAGGATTTTATTCTCGCCTGTTTCTAGTACCAAAGAAAGGGAACACGTGGAGACCAATTTTGGATTTATCTATCCTCAACACTTATCTGGACATTCCAAAGTTCAAAATGCTAATGTTACAACAGCTTTTACCTCTGTTGGGAAAAGATCACTGGATGGTAACTCTGGATCTCAAAGAGGCTTATCTTCATGTTCCTATCAGGCCCAGTTGCAGGAGGTACCTGCGTTTCGGGCTGGAAATTTACATTATCAGTTCTCTGCATTGCCCTTTGGCTTATCTACTGCGCCCAGAGTGTTCACAAAGGTTCTGGCTCCAGTGATAGCCTTTTTCAGGTTAAGAGGAATACAGATTTATCCTTATTTGGACGATTGCCTGATTATTGCACAACACAAAGACGAACTTCTGCATCATCTACAGTATGTGATGGTAGTGTTAAGATGCCTAGGGTATTCTGTGAACGAAACAAAGTTCAGTCTAGTACCCTCTCAGGACATGTGCTTTCTGGGTGTGAGACTGAATACAGCTTCCCAGATGGCCTTTTGACCCCGGACAAACAAAGAAGCCTTTCTCTTTATTTCCATCAAATGTCTCTACAGTCCAGGCTGACTGCAAGGACAGTCCTTCAAGCCTTGGGGTTCATGGCATCTTGTATTCTGGTGCTTCCCAATGCCAAACTGCATATGAGGAAGCTTCAATGGTATCTCAAAATGTATGGACACAACACTGCCAAGATCTAGACACTGTCATTCAGATAATACCTTGCATTCAGAAAGAATTTTTGTGGTGGGCTCAGGAATGTCACCTAAACAAGGGACTCTCTGTGACCCGACCAGAGGCGAGTCAGATTCTAACGACAGATGCCTCGGACAAGGCTTGGGGAGCACACCTCAATGGAAAATGGGTGCAAGACACGTGGCCTGTCAGACTTCAACATTTGTATATCAACTTGAAGGAGATGTTAGCAGTCCAATTTGCATTGATGGCTTTCAAGGATTTACTTCACCCAGGACAGGTGTTGATTCAAACAGACAACACTACTGTCATGTGGTACATCAACAAGCAAGGGGAACCCATTCTTACCCTCTTTGCAGGCAAGCGATGATTTTGTGGGAGACTGCTCTCAGTTTACACCTCAATCTTCAGGCAAGGTTTCTACCAGGAGCACAGAACTCCTTAGCGGATGTGTTGAGCAGACAAATTGTGGATCCTCACGAGTGGAAACTGGATCCTCATGTGTTTCAAAAGTTGACAGTGTTATGGGGACTCCAGACGTAGATCTGTTCGCTTCTCCACTAAATTACCAGTTGCCAAAGTTTTGCACAAAAATGTTTCATCCCACAGCTTGGAAGGTGGATGCTCTATCATTCAGTTGGAGCAATCTTCATGTCTATGCCTTTCCACCTCTGCCTCTCATTCCCAAGGTACTCCTGAAGGCCAGAATAGACAAGCCATCCATGATTCTGATAGTGCCGGATTGGCCTCGACAGCACTGGTACCCACTACTGAGGAGTTTGGTACGGGAGCCTCCATGGCCTCTGCCTTTGATTCCGCATCTTTTGTCTCAGGAGGGCAATTACTTCCTCAATGTCAAGATTCAGTCTCTGCATCTCACAGCCTGGCATATTCTGTTTTAGGCCCTGGAGGGTCTCAGCTTCCACAACAAGTTTTGAATGTTATTTTGGAGGCCAGTAGGCCTAGTACAAGGAAAGTTTACGCTGATAAATGGAGGAGATTTTTTCTTTGGAGCAAAGCGAAGGACTTTGATGTTTCCAAGCCTGATTTAAGTGTTTCTCTTCAATATCTTACTGAGTTATTGGACAAGGGTTTGTCTTTCTCCTCGATAAAGGTTCATGCTGCAGCCATTTCTGCTCACTATGACTGTGACCCTCCTTTATTTTCCCATCCTTTGTTTAAGCAATTTCTTAGAGGGGCAAAGAACATAAGACCCCCGTGTAGAGCTCCTACTCCTGCTTGGGATCTCAATTTTGTGTTGGAAAAGCTTACTCTACAACCTTTTGAGCCTGCAGCTACTGCCGAGTTGAAGTATTTATCATGGAAGACTGCTTTTTTGTTGGCCATTACCTCTGCAAGAAGGGTTTCTGAATTACAGGCCCTTATGGCAGTGGAACCTTTCCTGATTTTTCATAAGGATAGGGTATCTTTGCGTACTAATCCTTCCTTTATGCCTAAAGTGGTTTCTAGTGTGGCCTTGAACCAAACTATTCATTTGCCTACTTTTTATGCAAACCCCCAAATAAAGGGGAGAAGATTTTGCATACTTTGGATATTCACAGGCAGTTACGTTATTATTTGAGCAGAACCAAGGGGTTCCGCAGTCTCAGCAGTTGTTTGTTTCTTTTGCTTTGGGTTCTCAGGGAAAACCTGTTTCAAAACAAACTATTTCTAAATGGATTGGGTTTTGTATTTCTTTCTGTTATTCCCATCATGGTAAGGAGATTCCGGCTGGAATCAGACCTCATTCCACTAGAGCTACTGCCACTTCTACTGCCTTTCTAAGGGGTAGCTACAAAGGTATTTTGGAAGCAGCCACTTGGAGTTCAGTACATACTTTTTCCAAGCATTACCACCTTCCTCTTTATTCTAAGTCTAGGGCTGGATTTGCCACTGCAATATTACAGGGCATTTTAGCAGCCCTAATGCTTTATGATTTTGCCATCCTCCCTTTACCTCTGCTTTGGGATTCTACCCATATGTAAGGACTGCAGCAATGTGAGATGAAGAACATAGTACAGTTTTGTACCTACCATAAATGTAGATGTTCGAAGATCCACATTGCTGCAGTCCAATTTACCCTCCCTCCTTCCCCTCTGTAGTTTAGCATGGTTATATGGTTTGGGTTATGGTTGTTGTTGGGCATGTTTTTGGGAGGTATCCTGTTTTTGGGCTGTGGCCTTTCTTTTTAGGGCCTTCTGACATCTGGGGCAAGAAAAGACTGAGGGATATGACGTCGGTCATGCGCTTTTATACCCTGACGCTCTGATGTCAGATTTGAGCGCCCATGACCGACGTCAGCGTAATACTTTGGTATTCGGGCCGACCGAGGACAGCGGACTACCCATATATAAGGACTGCAGCAATGTGGATCTTCGAACATCTACATTTATGGTAGGTACAAAACTGTACTTTTTATTTGTTTTTTAAAGCCACGATTCATCATGTTTCTGCACTGTATTATATTTTAAAGTTTATCTTTTTTGTAATCTTTTATATTTTCAAAAACAAAATGAATAAAAATATTTCAGCAAATACTGATTTGATCCAAAGCAATAGAAACAAAATGTCACTTAGCAGAACCTAGGACACACCACTTTCTGGTATTAGCAAAATCAAAACATCTCCCAGTGACATCACTTTTCTTCTGTTTACTTTCAGATTTAAACTAGCCATTCAACACAAGTACTCATGGCTTTCATCAAAACTGGAAGTCAGGACCACTTCCTGTGCCTGAAGAGCAAATGATAATAGAGTACTATTTAATCCTTAATAAACATTTTAGCACATACGACCCATCTGCTGGAATAATCTTTTTGTTTAAATAAGAAGGCAAAGAACACTGCATTGTCTTGCAATTAAACTCAAGAGACGGGTCTTTGAATACCAGTGTAATACTTTTAGAGAAATGGTGTAGTAGCTTCCCTTCATAGATTCTGTCTACCTTATGGTCATAATGTTCTAGATGTTCAAGCAAAAGTGTATCTCATTCATAATTTTTAAGTATATTCCAACACATCCTGTGCAAAAGATGCAATAGTGAAGCTGTGATAGACTTTATCATTTGTGACACAGAGGCCAACATTTGTATTTATGCAGTGTTGTCAACCACAGCGACCACAACAGCTCTACTGATGTAAGTTATGTGCATTCAGCAAAAACCCACACATGTAAAGTTGGACTATATCTAGGTAAAAGAAAATAGATACGTTTTCTTCGTGTAGGATGATCATAGACTTAGTATATTGTTACTAGGGTTATGGATGTGAACAACACATATGGGGGGATGCAGAGCCTCCTTATTCAAAACAGTTGTATTTTATTAGTCAGAAGAGCTATGCTGTACAATTCCCTTTTGCAAGAATGACCCAGGGAGATAGGCTTCCGGTTAAACTGGAAATTAAGGCAAGAATAAAAGTTGCTATAAATGAAGAAAAATTCCCAGAACCACTTGACAGAACAATAATGGTAAATCTCCTTTTTTAATTCTGGTTTGTTTAAATTCACATATAATAATTGTGATTCCAACAATTAAAAGGTTTTTCAACACATTCTTAAAAGCAAACAAACTGTCAAGTAGCAAATTTACAAACAATGTTTTTGAAAGAACAATCATCTGTTCATAATAAACATTTGTTTAGTTTTTATGCATCTTGGAGACACCAGTGAGCAGTGACACTAGTTCTAGGTACTTTATTATTAAAATTCACAAATAACTGAAGTATACTAGTTGGTAATATTTTATGGAAAAGATTGCAGGTTAACAGGCTTGCTAAATGTTTTGTTTGCTGTTGAAGTTTCTTTTCTCAGTTCATGTAGCGCACAGTGATGGTCGGAATAATTTAGACATTCCTCTTGTTCATAGGTTCATCAACTCAGAAATCAACTCAGTAGATATTTTAATATAGAATTTTATATGTTAAAGTTAATTTTCTTACAGAAGACTCATTACAGCCAGCATAGACTGCCAAATTGTAGCCAGACTTAAATATCAAAAATGATTTTCCCAATAAACATCTTACATAATTTGTAAAATCTATTCTATTGAATACAGCTGTGCTAGCTTAATATGTTTGTTTTACATAATGAATCAACTTGGGTTTTCAACAGCCAAATAAACTTCTCCCCCAATATAAGTAAACATTGTGGTCACTCAATAGTTTCATTGTTGTGTCCAGTAATATGTTCCTTTGATAAATTTTCATAAAAGTGCTCTGCTTTCATTTTCATCTTATTAATTTTTAAGAAATAATCCAAAGACCAGTCCTATACATTTTTAAAGTCATATGATAAATCTGTTCATGCTGACTTTAAATCAGTGCCTTTGCTAGCTAAAGCTACATTGTCTGCATGCAGTAATACATCTGAGCTAAAATACACCTTTCATAAAGAATTAATAGTGAACAACTGCCCTTATTATGGAGTGTTGAGAAGCCTTTGATTATTATATCCTGAAACTATTGCTATACTATGTTTTAAAATCAGTAGCTTACCTGCTATCTTCAAGAGTTTTGCAAGAAAAAATTATGTCCCAAAGTGGGACTACAGACCTTCTTCAGACATCCAGCTGTGAGTGGTGTAACCACTCATATGCATGGACATGGCAGGCACACCACTAAAACCAATTATAAGGTGGAGTTTTTTATGGAAGATAAGTAGTCACATTAATAGAGTAAAGCAAAAAAAAAGATTTTCAGATTTTGAGTCTAAATCTTGGAAGTAAATTATTACTTAGGGTAAATTCAGATAGACCACTTTCCTGGATTTAGAGTTCTGCTGAAGTGCTAATGAAATTCTTCAGGTTAGCATACCTTTTGTGGATGCAGGCATGCTTCCAAAACTAGTAAGATGAGCCTTTTTGGCAAGATAAAACTATTAGTATTAATATTGCTGGTAAAATTAATCAAAGTATAACTTGATTTTTGAAAGAGCACTCCTCAGTTTGTTAATGTGTAATCTGCATTGGACAGGTGATGCCTAGTTCAGACCACTACTGGAAGCTAGTGTTAGAAACTGTGAGCTTAGCGCATGTGACAAACACACAAGTTACAACTACAAAAGAGTTGGGAGAAATTTTTTACAGACATGCGTGTTACGATTTGGGCTAGGTGACTATCATGAATGTGACTGGTACTTTTTGTTCATTGATTGTGTGTGTGTGTGTGAGCACGAGTACATGTGCAAGTGTGATTAATCCCTTTATAGTGCATACTTGTGATATATGACTAGTGTTGCTGACCTCTGTTGTGATCCCTTACATTTGTATCGACTAAAACTTGCAGAGAAGTCAGAAATCTTCCTTTATTTATTTTTATTTTTGTTTTACAGAGAGTGGAGCACCTTGTGAAGCAGGAGCGTTTTACTGAGGCTTTGGCACTGGCCTGGTCCTTTCATGAAGGAACTGCAAAGGCAGTCATTGGTGAGTAATTCTTGACCTTTTAATAATCAGTTGCCTAATTACTTTGTGGATATTAGTAAGTGGCTTGAAATGTCACTTTTTCCTGTGTAATAAAGAATGGGGAAAACATGCATAAGATCAGATTCGTAAAGGCAGATTTGAGAAGTGAAAGTGTTAGGTTGTTATTTTAACACAAGTTAATGGGTGAGGGGGTTATTTGTCAGCACTTAGGAGCTTTAATCTATAAGCATACAAGTATACAAAATTCATCCCTAGAAACAGCTTAATGCTTCATAGGGCATGGTTGTGGGGTGAAGCAGTAAAGCAGTTCAGGAATCTCAGTCTGAAGAGTTCAGTGAGAATGGGGGAAAATATGGAATTTGAGAGGACTGTACCCCTTACAGTATTTTTTTTATTGTGATCCATAGAATCAACTCAGTGTTTCCACTTATTGCACCCAATTTACGCATTCATTCATTCCTCCTTCAGGATGAGAGCCCTGTGGCCCATTCATTTTCTTTTGATATGAGAGTCTGGTGATAGGGAGTGAACCAGTCTTTAGCTCCTGAAGACTGTCCTATCTTTGTCACTTCATCATCATGCAAGCTCTGCATATAGTTGCCTAAGGAAGTGAGTGCACATTTCATGCATGTGCAACCTCCTGACAAAGTGGCACTTCGCTTGCAGCATACACATGTCACCAGTGCAATGAGCCAAGCTACCATTGCCTCCTTTCTTCCTCAGAGGATGGGCAAGCCAATATCAGATGATCACTCCATGTCTTCCTTACAGTCATTGGTTTAATTTCCTATGTAGTCTGTTCAGGACTGTGAGAAAACATTAAATCTGATGTTGTTAATCTTCTTCCATTCATCACTGATGGGTTCGGTTCCAAGCCCTTGGAACTGAGTCGGCCTTTTTACCAAGCTTGCGCCAGCCAGAAAAACTCTTGAGCCAAGTCTCTACCCTGAATGCCATTTTCCATCTTGTTTGCCGCATAGTAGTAAAGCCGCGTTTCAGCCAAGCTCTCAGCTAAGTGGAACTTTATTTGATATTTGTGTGGAAAAGTTTTGATATCTTCATATTTTATTGTACGAATAGTATTTCTAGTGGTTTTTCTTCTAACATTTTTTTTCTCTCTACTCTACCCGTTGTTACTGTTGGTAATCCTTCAAGTACCATTGTTGGTACGGCTTTTCCTCCCTTACCCTTGTGGTATTTCTTCAATACCATAGCTGGTATTGTCTTTCCTGTTTAACCTATTATTTTTGGCTTTTAGTAAGGTGTTTTTTTCTCTTTACATACCATTGTATTACTATAATTGTGACTTTTTTGAACGGTGTTTAACTTTGTTCTAGTTGCATTATACAGTTGGCCTGTGGTTTCTTTCTATCAAGATGCCTAATAAGAAGGGTACTTCAGGTTTTAAGCATTGTGTTTCATGTAATGGTAAGCTACCTAATAGTGATTCTCACAATGACTGTATACTGTTTAGGGGTGCCCCACCTTTCGGTGCAGACTCCGTGTGATATTTGTCAGAGTTTCAGCCAACGCATTCTTAATAGGCACAAAAATAAACTAATTCTGAAAGGGTTACTCAAGTCTCCCTTCTCACAGGCTATTTCTGCGATGGAGGTCTCAACCCCTCCTACTAAAGACAAAAAGAGATCCCACTTGGTTCCCTCCTCACCATCGGGTGATCAGGGCAAGCCTGGGAAATCAAAGGTCCCAAAGCTATCTTCGGAGCATAAATCTGCCTCTACAGCTCCATCTTCCTTGACTCCGAGGATCTCAAAACCTTCGATACAGGCGCCAGTTTCAGCACCGGTCCTGCCTCCAGCACCGATCATTGACCTTACTATGCCTATTTTGACTTTGGCACCTGTTGCCACTTTGGCTCGGGGCACACCTTCGATTACTTCATTAGTTTCCATTTTGGAATCAACCGTTTCGGCTCCGAGTGCCTCTTTGGCACAGAGTGTGGTACTGACTTCACTGGATTTGCCCCCTTTATTTTCAGTCTCGAAACTAGAGACTTCGATGCCGGCAGACCTTGCACCACAGACCCGATACTCCCCTTCTGTAGATCTGTTTCTGTGCCAGGTGTATAGCCCTTTCATTGAATGTCCTGACTCCCCATCTGGAGTATCCACTAGATCCACCAAGAGCCTGTCGGAACATGATGTGGTGTGTCTTGTGGACCAGCTGTTGTTAGCCTGGGGGATCCCCACTCTTTCTAAGACCTATCCACCTACAGGACTTGGGTTGACCTATCCATGGACTCCATCTTACACTCCTTCGACCACCTCGGTTCAGAAACCTTCCGCTCCGATGTCAGTCATGGAACCCATCACCCCAGTGCCTACAGTGCATCTCACTCTGGCTCCGAGTTTGCCCCTTTGGTCTTCGGTTCCCTCTGAACTGGTCCTTCCTCAATCTGAGGATTGGAGGACGGGTGCTTCGACCTGGGGCATGGAGCCATCTTTCTCCCTGGTTCCATCCTCAGTGCCGATAGCTGTGTCTGCATTGATCCTACATGAGCCTCCACTCGTGGGGGTGGGTTTGTCGGAGTGGGGTATGACCCTGGTCCCAAGATGGTCTTTCTCAGTTCCGGGCTCCCTTCCCTCTTCGGGCAGAACTGCCTTCTGCGCGTTGGAGAGGGCTCTTGCTTCTGGTAGCACTCCTTTGATGTCAGAAGCCCAGTTGTCCCCAGCTGAACTGCAGCTGTCACAGACCACCCCCAAAGACAGCAGGCAGTGAAGCCACAGGACACCCCTGTTCAGGGTACTTGCTCTTCCGAGTCCTCCTCAGAGACTCCCACTGAGGAACCCCCTCAAAAGAGGACATGCAAGAGGAAGCAGATAGACTCACTCGAGGAGTCCTTAACTGAAGAAACGGATTATGATGCTGATGAAGGGTCCCTGCGGTCACCTCCTGATGATGTCTCCTTCAGAGACATCCTGGAAATGTTAAAGCAGAGAGGTGACTGGAAGACCTTAAACCCATTGTCTTAGGAGTCTGTGTTCTTGTAGGCTTTCCGCACCCAGCCTCCTACCTCATCGATGATCTTGCCTGCCAATTAACTCATCCAGCTCATTGTGCAGAGCACTTGGAAGAACCCTGATTCCATTGAGGTGATCCGTCAGAGACCAGACAAAATTCTTTCTCCTTCCGAGGAGAACCCCCATTGGTCCAAAGGGTTACCAGTCGATGCTATGGTGGTGGTGGTGGCGGTCACGAAAAAGGACTTGGCTGAGGAAAGTCCTGCTGTCCTCCTGCTCAGCAGGGAGTCTTGGGTGGTGAATAGACTTGGGAAGCATGTTTTTGCATCAGGGACCGTTGCTGTATGGTCCCTGAATTATTTGGCACATTTTACGAAGCTCCAGAAGGAGTTGATCTCCAAACTCTTTGGGATGCTCACAGGGCAGTTGTCTGATGAGGTCCAGGACAAAGTGGCCTCTCAGCTTGCAACCCTGGAATCAATATCCAACTTATCCATGAGGTTGCTGTCACATGCGACTGAAGGGGCGGCTAGAACAGCGGGTTCGGGCATTGTAATGAGGCTTCATGCCTGGATGCGCATTTGTGACCTCGTGGACCCCTTTAAGTCTTCCTTTCTGAATGCTGACATTGAAGCCTCGTCCCTTTTTGGTTCCAAGGTAAAGGACATGCTAGCCAGGTGCAAGCAAGATGGAAAGACCCTGTCTGCAGTAGGTCTATGGTTTTCCAACCCTCAGTGCACCTTCTCCAGGAATTAGAAAAGTGGAAAAATGTGGCACAAAAAATCTCAGGGTCCTTTCTGTGCTGCATGTGGTGATGATACCCCCAGGGGCAGAGGGGGTAACCATTCCGGAAGATGCCCATATAGAGCCAGAGGGGGTCCTTGTAACCAAGGCTCCAGAGGTTCCTTTTCTGGATAGCCTTACCAGCTCTCCTGAGGAGCGGCCCAATTGCTTACCTCTGGAAACAGTCAGGGGTCATTTCTCTCTGCACCAAGCTACCTGGCAATCTATTACCACCGATTGTTGAGTGCAGGGCATTATTACCAGAAGTTACACCATTCCCCTTTCTTGTCAGCCAAACCTTCCATGGAAACATCCCAATGTTCCACCCAGTCAAAGGGAAGAAGCAGCTTCAGAGATTATAAAGCTGTCTCAAAAAGAGTCATCCAACCAGTCCCACCAGACCAGAGCAGATCCGGATTTTACTCAAGATTCTTTTTGGTGCCAAAAAGGACAAGGGGACTGGAGGCCCATTTTGAATCTCAGCAGCTTAAACAAGTCTGTCCCCCAACCAAATTCCAGATGGTCACGGTTCAGTCCATTCTTCCCTTTTTAAGAGAAGATGATTGGATGTGCTCAATAAATCTCCGGGATATGTATTATCACATCAAGATGGGCAAATGCTCCAGGAGTCTGCTTCGCTTCCAGCTAGGAGCCAGTCATTACTAATTTCATGCCCTGCCATTCGGTCTCTCTACAGCCCCCAGAGTGTTCACAGCTCACTTGAGACAAAAGATTCCGGGTGTTTCCATATCTGGATGACTGGCTCCTCACCACCCCCACTGAGCATCTTCTGGTAACAGCACTGCATTATATTCCCTCTCTGGCAAAATTGTTGGGAATAATGATACATTGGGAGAAATCAATCCTTACTCTTACACAGCAAATAGAGTACACTGGAGCAGTGTTCAATACTCAGTCCTGTCTGGTATCACTCCTAATTCTCAGAAACCACCAATTGAGGGTTCAGCTCCGAGTGATACTCTTTCAAACAAAAGTCTCAGCAAGGGAAGTTCGTCAGGCTCTGGGCTCTATGGCAGCTTCAATCCTATTAGTGCCTCTAGCAAAGCTACATATGCAGACCCTGCAATGGCTCCTCCTTTGTCAGTGGTTTCCAAACTATCACCCCCTCGGTTACCAGATTCGTATAACCATCTCCTGCAAACAAGACCTCCTTTGGTGGATGAATTCAGAAGTAGAACTTTGGAGTCACCCATTTCAGTCCCCGCAGCCCACAGCCATTGTGACCATGGATGCTTCCCTGATCGGGTGGGGGGGCCATTTCCAGGGAAATACTGTCCAAGGCACATGGTCCACCTCAGAGGCCCACCTGCATGTCAGTGTTCTGGAACCGAGAGCTGTGCGGTTAGCATTGCAAGCCTTTCATTCAGCTCTCCCTTCTGGGACAATTGCAATTCAGTCAGACAACATGTCCATGGTCTGGTATATCAACAAGCAAGGAGGAACCAAGCCCTACCCCCTATGTCGAGAAACTATGAGAATTTGGCAGTGGGCAATAGCTTCCAACCGCTTATCCCATGGGAGCTCCAATGTGATTGCAGACAAACTGAGCAGATGCATCCTTAAGCCTCACAAATGGTCTCTTAACCCTGAGGTGGCGACAGAAATCTTCAGCCACTGAGGCCAGCTTTGTTGCGATCCTTTAGTCTCCCCATTGAACAACAAGTGCAGCAGCTATTTCGCCCTACTTCCCCCGGAGGGGGAGTCACTGAGGGGTGATCTAATCCATGATTGGCCCACGGGACTTGCTTACGCTTATCCTGCCATCCCCCTGATTCTGGACCCTGTACCAGATCTGATTACTCATCTTCAAAGGTTGAATAACTCAAATCTGTCCAGTCTCAAGCTGGCAGCTTGGTTTCTCCACTTCAACTAGTCGCCAGGCAAGCTAATCCCTCCTTGCCTGTTCAAGACATAATTCTGGCCTCTCATAAACCATCCACCAGAAGACTATATCAGGATAAAGGGAAAAGGTTCTCCATCTGGTCCAAGGATAACACGCTAGACCCATATTCAGCTCCAGTTACTGCAGTGTTTCAATACTTGGTTAAGTTTTTTTGTTAATGGAGCCTCTGCCTGTACTGTACGAGTTCATCTAGTGGCAATTTCCACAATGGTATAGATGGGCACCCCTCATCTCTTTACACATATGCAAAGCCTTGCTCAAAGGGACCTCTCATATCAGGCCTCCTGTCAGACAGCCTGTGGAACCATGGAACCTCACTCTAGTGCTTCAGTCTTTGACTCAAAAACCTTTTGAACCTGTGGTGAAGTGTGACCTAAAGTTTTTGTCTTGGAAAAATCCTTGGTTTTGGTAGCCATCATATCTTCTAGAAGAGTCTCGGAGCTGCAGGCATTGTGTATCAAGAGGCCTTATCTGGTATTTCATAAAGACAGAGTATCACTTCGGACAAACCCATCCTTCCTTCCTAAAGTTGTTTCTGAATTTTCCATAAACCATACCATTTGTTTTATCAGCGTTTTTTCTGAATTTGCCAATAGAGGAGAGTACTGCCTTCACTCTTTAGACTTACATAGACAACTGAGATTTTACCTAGACAGGACCAAACCTATCTGTAAATCGGAACAGCTTTTCATCTCCTCCTTTGGACCCAAACGAGAGAGGCTGTTTCCAAGGTTACATTATCAAAATGGCTAAGGGACTGCATACATTTCATCTATTCCCTCAGTAATGAACCTATGCCAAAAGTTAAAGCTCACTCCACTAGATCTATGGCAACGTCTGTAGCTTTCCATTCCAGGGCTTCCATGGGTGACCTGTGTGCAGCAGCTCCTTGGGCTAAGCCTCATACCTTTATCAATCATTACAAATTGGACTTGGTCTCCAGAGAAAGAGCTGCCTTCGGCTCAATGGTACTCAGGAATGTTCTTCCATAAGGGCCGCCCATGGACCTCAAGGTAGCTTGGGATTCTGTCCCATCAATGATGAATGGAAGGAAGATAAACAACATCAGATAAAGAAGTTATGTCTTACCATAACATTCCATCTGTGTTGTTTCTCTTCTTTCATTCATCACTTCCCACCCTCCTTCCCCCTCCAAAGGCTCCTGGGGGGATGCTTTGGGTCTAAGAAGTGCCCTTAGGGTATTTGCGCAGAAGTGGCCTCGGCTTTACTTCTCTTTCTCTTGCAAACTTGATCTGAAGTAACAGGGAGAAGAGCATTTGGGGTAGAGACTTAGCTCGAGAGTTTCTTTTGACTGGCACAAGCTTGGTAAAAAGGCCGACTCAGTTCTGAGGGCTCAGAACTCTACCCATCAGTGATGAATGAAAGAAGATGAACAACACAGATGGAACGTTATGGTAAGACATAACTTCTTTGTTCAGTGGCAGTCATTGGAGAAGATGATGTGCCTTGTTTTTGAGGAGCATTTCCTCATTTTACTTCATTAAAAAAAAAATAATAAAAAAACACTCTCCTACACTTAAAGGAACTAGCACACCTTTGTTAAGACATAAAAAAATCCTTGTGGTACATAACATTGAGTCATACTGCTGCAGATTGAAAGATTCAAGCAGCATATTTTCACCTCATTTTAAGTTTCCTGGTTAAAGCTGTTAGTAAATTTAGCACTTTTTATCTGCTTGTACCACATTCTGAGATTTTCTCCATATTTGAGAAACTAGTGTTTGAAAACTGTGGTGATCACTGTTAGTTTTCGGGAGTAATGGGGTGGATAGAACAGAACTGTAGAGTACTGCAGTAATGCAGAATGGATTCATACTGGATGTTGGCACTTAGGGAAGAGTAATTGTAGAGGCAGTGGTCATTCAAAGTGAAGAAGGGTAATATTTGTAGAACAAGCTAGTTAGAGTCTGAATCTGTAGAGAAGGAATAGATGATTACTTTTACTTACTGGGGCTCACACAATAGAGGACACTGTATTGTAGTTGATTTGGAGGAGCAAGGATTGATTGACTGAAGAGGCACTCTATGTCTTTGTGTGGGGGGTGGCAGAAGGAGGCAGAATGGTACAGTTGTGGAATAGAAGGAAATTGTCATTTTGTATAATCATTGTTGTTCAAATTAGCTATATTTGATGTTAGTTTGAGGGGCAGAATTTCATTAAAATCATGACTACAACCAAGAAAGAAAGAAATGCTAATAGATACTTTCACCACCCCAAACAGTCCTTTTTCTGCATGCAAAAAGGCAAAGGTAACTGTATATTTTGATAAGCTGTTTTTAATTGAGAAAAACAATGTTTTAGTTTACAAATTAATATTATGTATCCAATTTTATAATATTTGTGATTATATCATCAGAAAATAAATGTAACTGACAGCTGTCAGAGTACCAAAAAGTAACAGTGGGGAACAAGTGTAGAGAGAGAGACTCCACAGAAGTCTAGTGTGCATGATAGCAGAAAAAACACTCTACTAATAATTTGGTGATGATCAGATTCCTCATTACCCCATTAAGTTAATACTGACAAGCAGATATCACCCCACCCACATCTTTCTTTCTGCATCCTTCCTCCAGCACTGTATTCCCCCAAAAAAATAGAGACATTTACTGTCATCTTGTAGCGCATTTGATGAAGGAGCATGCCATTTAACAGGTAAATGGATGTCAGAGCCTTTGTCCACTCATTAGTTTTGTGGGGGTAGCTAATTGTTTCCTTATTTTCAACAATATGATTGTACTTGATAAGACTGCCATATTAACTGTGTCTTTAATGTCCTTGGTAATCCTGGATTAAAGATCCTTGATGCACACAAATTTCAAGTGCGATAAGTGTTTGTAGCTAATGCACACTCTTTTGTGTATTAGATCACATCCCACATTACTGCATGACCACAGTATTAGTGCACGGCAAACCCCATTTTGGGCAATAACTGTCCACTATCATTTGTATTTTGTTGATGAATTTAGGAGTAAAATAAGAATATTTTTTGAATTCACATATTTTAGTGAGGTGTAGGAATTGCCTTGAATGACTGCTCGTCAGCCAGAATATTGCCCAAGTTACTTAAATCAGTGATAAATCAATAACTGTTTTAGCCCACTTTTTGTGGGTAAACTTTGATAGTGTGCAATGTAGAGGTCCCAAGACTTAAACGGTACATATTTTACTTTTTTTTTAATAGTTTCCAGTGCAGCCATGTAGTTGATCTTTTTCCATTTGCCTTTTATCATAGGTGATGTTATTGGCTTGTCTCAAGTGGTAGAGATGGAGGAAAATCGCTTCCGTGAAACCAAATTTAATTTCTTGTAAGCCCAGTAGTTTTCCATCAGTTTTTAAATCAGCACTTTTTTGCTGGGTAATTCAGAAACAAAGGAAATAAACCTAGGATTATAAGTAGTGTTTAAAATTAAGGTTTTTGATACTGGATTGTCCTAATCATCTCTTGAGGCCAAGTCTAAGTGGTTGCAAAATCAAGACCATGCCTAGAATTAGATACCTGCTGTGAACTAGTTCATGAAGTGAAATGTGGAGGATGACTTCATTACTCTTGTACTGGAGCAAGACAAATTTCTCAAATTTTGACCAACTGAGAGCATATTTATCATTGTTAAAAATATGATAAGTAGCCAAGATTGTGGCTATATTGAAGTACACGTGAAAGACCTCAAGAACTGAGAGCTTGAACATCTTCTGCAACAGGGCAAAATAGCTCATTATATGCATCTCAGGGCTAACTAATGTTCTAGAGAAATTATCAAACTAATTTAGGCAGAGAAACACTCTTGTGTTTAGGAGGGTAGGAAATGTATGCAGCAGATTAAGTAAAAGGGGTCACATGCTCATTTTCCAAACATTAGTCTTTCCCAGCGAAGGCAGTGGAAGAGTAAGCCATCTCTCTAGGTCCAGAGTCACTTTAGTTCAAAGGCAGTTAGAGGTGTTTTCATTAGGGCATTTGAAAGTGCTTTTTCATCATGTGTTTATTGACCTTCATGTCCTCTTCCTTTAGGTCTGTAGCCCATTTGTTTTCAGAGGCAAGTGACAGCTGACAGGAGAGAGTTGCCATCCAGGCAGCCATGTAATAGTTGTTGCACCCTGTAGATGCTCGGTCTTCCATCTGGCTGCCATGAAAGGAAGTCCTTATCCATGGCAGCCTGAGGGTCTGCCCCCCCCAAGAATGAGGCTGTCTGTGTTGTGATTTGAGCACCTCTATCACCATAGGGATCCCCTATACCCCTTGAGGTTGCATATGTTCTCCCACATGTGCATCCATAGGGCTGGCAACACCAAGCACACAGGATCTTTGTGACCGTCCTTGTCATGCAAACCTCTCCTTGCACAGGAGCAATGTGACCACTGGAAAACCAGTATTCCCCCCACCCCTGGGGTTGCAGAGCAGTAAACTGCTCATGTCCTATTCTCTCCCTTCTAGCTCTTCCAGGGTGCAACCCTTTCCAATATGCAATATATACTTTTGTGGTAGTGGGGGGTCTGCAGAAGAGGTGCACAAGATGCATCTCTGTTTAGCGTGAAATTGAACAGATTAATGTAACTTTTTACAGTCTGTAGGGTCATTGCAAGGGAATCAACCAGTGAGCTAAGTGTAATAAAAATATTTCCAAAGCTAGAAGTTTGATAAGGACATCTACTGTATTATTGTTTGAACTAAATTGTTGTAAACCTCCTTACTAAGGGTTCTAAGAAAAAGGTGGAATAAAGGGCACTCTTTCCTGGTTTTAGAACCAAGAAAAAAGTACGTTGACAAGAAAATATTCACTCACATCTTAACGGCTGGTGATGAATTTAGGCCTTTATCCATGTAATCAAAGAAATGGGAAGACGTGACTTTAGAAATGGTAAAGAGAAAACTCAGTTAACTCTCATCAAGATTTACTGAAGTCAAGATTTGCTTCAGCCATGATGCCATGTAAGTCTCCCAACATATCTTTGCTTGGCCTGTCTGTTGGTGATTTGTATGCAAAGTCTAAGGGCTAAAAACAACAATGAGAATGTAAGGCTAGGCTTCTTAAGATCCTTCTAGTTCAATAGCCTAGTAAATGTATATAAACCTGTGCAAAGAGCTGTTCAGTCTTGGTCAGAAGGGTTGTATCACTTAATGATACCCATTTGTTTAGACTTTGCAGTATCATCCATGCCTTTTCAAAGTGGGTAATAGAGTTATTATGCAAAGATGTTTTTGTTCCATATTAATGAGTGAGACAAGTGTGTGGGAAGAAAAGCAGGATCTTCGAGTCGTAATCAGGATTTTCCCTGAAACCTGACTTTCAAATCAGTCTTTCCAGCCAAAGGCTTGGGGATGGACTGGACGAGAATGATTTTATTTTTCCTCTCTACAAGGGCCCGATTACTAAAGGCTTGACAAATATCGCACTGTTGATGAAGGTGTGCTGGGCCCAAGCAATACACACAATTGCAGTCCCTGAGAGATGCTGTCCTTCAAAATTAGCCCTCAGGACTACTTTATGCCTTTGCCCCCATTCCTCTAATACCCCCTTTCTTGAAAAGCAAAGTGATCCTCATTGCCCCATTTTGGCCTCGGCAAGTCTGGTTCTCCTTTCTTTGGCCTTACCTACTTCAACATCCATGGACACTGGACCCCAGTCCAGATCTCCCGTCCCATCCTCAGGGACTAATTCACCCTAAACTGAAAAGCTTCAAGCTTACAGCTTGGTTGCTAAAGTTCCATTAATTGCCAGGCGAAATAACTTGTCTTCCCCATTTCAAGACATTTTGCTAGCTTCCCCTAAACCTTCCACATGAGACTCTACCTCAGTAAATGGAAAAGATTTTCTATATGGGCATGCAATAAACTTGATCCTTTCTCACCACCAGTTGAAGAGGTTTTGCAATTTTTGTTTATGCTCTTCGAACAAGGAACTGCTGCTTCCCCCAACACGGTTAAACTTGCTGCTTTTTCTAATTTCCATAAAGGTTTGAAAGGCAATCCTTAATGTCACGTAGGCTGTGCAAGGCTTTTCTAAAGGGAACATTAAGATTAAAGTTTTCTTATAGGGAACCCGTTGTCCCCTGGAATCTTACTATGGTTTTGGAATCCTTGATCCAATCCCCCCTTGAGTCTGAAGCTACCTGTGATTTGAAATTTCTTTCATGGAAGACCATTTTCTTAATAACTATTAAATCCACTAGGAGGCTTTCAGATATCCATGCATTATCTTCAAAACCTCCATATTTAATTTTTCGTAGAGACAGAGTATCACTGAGAACCGATCCATCCTTTCTTCCGAAGGTCATATTTGAGACTAACATTAATCAATCTATTGAATTGCTAGTGTTCTTCCCTAATTTTTTCCAACTGCTTATATCTGTTGGATGTTCCCAGACAATTGCATTTTTATCTTGACAGAACTGAAGATTTTACAAAGTCGGACCAGTTATTTGTCTCCTTTTCAGGTCCTTCCATGGGTAAATCAGTTTTTAAGGTTATATTGTCTGAATGGCTAAGAGAATACATTACCTTTGTCTACAACAGGAAAAACCTCAAATTGGCAGCCCCAGTTAGAGCACACTTCACAAGAGCTATAGCCATGGCTGCTGTTTTTCACTCCAAGGCTTCCATGGAGACAGCATATGTGCAGCTGCAACATGGGCTTCTCCACATACCTTTACTACTCATTACAAAGTGGATCTGGTCTCCAGGGGAAGAGCACCATTTGGTTCTATGGTACTCAGGAATATCCTTCCATAAGGCCTGCCAAGATATAAGGTAGATGGGGACTCTGTGCCATACATCAAGGATAAATGAAGTTTGACAACATCAGATAAAGAAGTTATCTACTCACCATAATGTTCCATCTGTGTTGTCAATCTTCATTTATCCTCGACATCCCACCCTCCTTCCCCCTCCTTCAGACTTCTTGAGGAAAGAACCTTAGTCCTGGCTATTTGTTTCCTCATGTATGACATTAGACATAGCCTCTTCAATAGTTATAGTATTACCTTCTCCTAGTTTTTCATTATAGCTTCAAACTTGATCTGAGGTAATTTAAAGAGGGCATTCTGGGTAGGAACTTGACTTAGGAGTTTTTGGTTCACATGAACTGTTGTAACGGCCAGGCCAATTCCTAGACTTGGAACTGAGTTCCTATAGGTCAAGGATAAATTAAGGTCGACAACACAGATGGAACATTATGGTGAGTAAATAACTTTTTTTATTGGATCACTAGGTTTGGATGACCTCATTAAGTATGGAAGATTACCTACACATTATCACCTGTTTTACTGGAAGTACCTAACTTTGCAGATCTGCCATTTCCGTTTTCTCTTGGTAAGTCACCCATTTGACCTGTATTTTTGTCCAACCATTTGCAAACTATATGGTTCCAGATTTTGTCTTCTTAGGGAACTGAGGAAATATAGATTTATCCTTAATGCCTAGTGGTGTTAGAGAATTTGGTATACTTGCAACACCACCTTTCAAATATAATCAGTTACCTCACCCTGCTGCATATCACTTTGAACAAAGCCAAGTCAGCCTTGCAGAGTATTCAAATAATACAGTTTACAGTTTCCTAAGTTTTTCTTCCTTTGAATATGGTTAGGTAAATCCCTATATTTCAGATAAAAACATTGTTTACTGCAGCATCCATACATTACCTCAGTGCTGAGAGGTTCATGTCTTCATCTCTCCTAATGAATATCATATCGTCATCCTTGTGTTGACGGTTTGTGGAATATTTGATTAATGAGGAACAGCAGTCCTTCAAAATTTTCTTTAGCACTAAGTGATAAAACTCATTGGTAGACTGTATTAGCCGTTTTTAGTCACACAGGTTTAGCCCAGCTCACAAGAATGAAGCCTCCATATATTTCAAAGCCAACTGTTTGGATTAGGGTGGAGAGTTCATAGTTTTCATCTTCGTCCTGGTAAACTAAAGAAATCTTAAGTGCTGAATGAGTAATTTGCTTCAGCCTTCATGAGGGAGGTCAAGGGTAAGACTGCATAGTGGGAAGGAGGTAGGACAGAGTAGGAAGAAGGCATTTAGCTAGAGAGGGAAAAGAATGACACATATCTGCTTATCTTAAGGATGAGCAAAGCACAGGAACTAAATGGAATGCCTTCCAGGGTCTTCAAGAATTTGAATTTGACCATTGTGCTGGCAGATTACTGGAAAGAGTTTCAGAAGTGCATGTGGAATGGAAAGATGCAAATATGATGCCACTGTACAGGAAGGGGACAGAAAGAAACAGGGGAACTACAGACTTGTTAGACTGATAACAGTGGGAGGAAAAAGTCATGGAAAGAATGCTTTGAGAAGAGTAGTTTTTTTCCTATAAGACAATCAACATGGGTTCATGGCCAAAAGGTTGTATTGATCATACCTTATTCAGCTTTATGACTGGGTTGCTGGGGAAATTGACTGGAGTACCAGTCGAACATTATCTATGTAGACTTCACCAAGGCCTTCGACTTCTTTGTAAACAGGTTCTTGCAAAGAATACTGAATGGTTTGGAAGAAGTACTGAGACTGAGAAGGAATTGGATGCAAGTTTTTTTTTTTTTTTTTTTTTGCAAGAAGTGTAATGTCAGGGATATGGAATGACTATTAAAGTATTTGAGGTGTTATCTCTGGGCCCTTGCTTGCCACTCCATTCATGTCAGATATACATAAGAGAAGACAGAATAGGATTATTAATTTCTTTCCCGATGACACAAAGTTGGTGTAACACTGCATGACAGGGGTGGGGACTGAAGAGTCTAAGGAATCATGTGAAAGGGCTGACAAGGAGGACAGAAAGGTGGCAACTGGCCATTGCTTCCAGTGGATGCAAAGTTCTGTACCTAGACCACAGCATTCCTCTTGTGAAGTGTTAGCTGGGGAATAGACCTGAGTGCAACAGAGTAAAGATATGGATATGATGACCATACCTGGGCTGGACCACCAGATGCAGAGTCTGGGGGGGTGGAGTGGCAGTGGCAAACAGAATGCTGGGATGTAACCTCTGGGAGGTAAAACTCAGAAGGAGGATGACCGTGCTCTGCCAGGCCTGGGTCAGACTGCACACATGGAATATTTGTGAACAGTTTTGAAGACCATACAAAGAGAAAACATCAGACTGCTAGAAGGAGTCCAGTAGAAAAGCCACTAGATGGGTACAGTGGTATGGAAGTGAAAGGATGTGATCAAAGAGTTGGGGAGCTGCAGTTCTGCTCAATGGAAATCAAAAGAGAAAAGGGCAGAAATACTGTGGTGGGTACACAAGGTACTGCCAGGGAGTATGAAATGGTCATCCCAAAGAAGAAGGATGGGGAGGAGAGGATGCAAGTAACTGATTGCAAGGCCCAACCACACCCTGGTAGACCTGTCATTTGGAGTCCCAATTCTGTCTCGCTCATCATTAGATCATCTTATTGGTCATTAGACCAAAAATTGAGTATAATGCCCGGTTTGAAATGTACCCCTCCAAACACCTGCACCAACTGGAAAGGCCACTGAAATACCTCGCAATGAGGATCCATGGCCTCCAACAACTGTCCTATGCTGACAGGCTCAAATCACTATCACTCTACAAGGTATCGTACAGATTGCTCCGGGGTGATCTGTGTCTGCCTACAAGGCAGTCTCAGACCCTGCCGTACTAGAGATGCTCTATATCTGTAAGTCTAACTCCTCACTCACTACCCGCTCAAAAGGCCTGAATCTCATATGCAGCATCAACAAAACTGCTAGAGAGACAGTTTTGCCTCCCAGAGGCTGCCCCGTCTCTGGAATAGACTTCCCATACTCGTCAAACAGAACATCTCGCTGACCCTCTTCAAGCGCAACCTTGATGAGTGGGTGGGAAACTACAAATTTGTCCCAGGGGTTCCACCTGTGTCCCTCACTGACAGGGGCAATAGTTGCTAACTGAGGTGTCCTTTTGGGAATAAACTCTTGGCTAGGCTTGGAAGGGCCCCAGGACCATTAATTTAGTAACCTTCAATGATCCTAGGATCTGCATAGTTCCTTTCTATGGATGCATCTGCTTGAGTTTGGAAAGTTTGTTTTGTTGAAAATTTAATTCAGGATCTGCGGACACCCTCATAGTCTTCCCTTCACACAGAGTCTTAGAGATTTTGACAGTGGAAAATATCCTAAGCCTTCCATGATTGTGCTCTTAGCCAAGTGGTGTAGCTCTGAACAGACAGCTCTATGGTAATCTTATACATCAAGAGGCAGGGAGGAGCACAGGCTCAAACTCTATTGTACCTCATCTTAATAGTTGTGAGGCTGAGAAGTCTTGAAAATGTGTCATTTTTGACACCGTGTATACCCACTGTTGCTGAAATAAGTCTTGAATACTTTTAGTCAAACTCTGATGAATTTTGTATGGTTGAATTTCCCATTTTAGAGTAGTTGTACCCCTATTTGCTAATTTAGATTTCTCAGATTTGTAAAACATTTAGCTTTTGAAGCTATAAAAACTGTATGAAGCATGGAAGACTAAGGTTACAAAGTTATTTCCTAACTGGAGGGATAATGTGTTGTGCTAAAAGGAAGACCTGAAAGCATGTACAGGTGCGCTAGCCAGTGGGGCATGATTTATTGACTTTGCTTCATTTTTGGAACTGAGAGCGAGGTTAGGCAAAGGCCCTAGAATCTGGCACTAAAACTGTTTTGCGATTTCTGGAGTAGAAAGCAAGGCCTATGAGAGAGGCTTCGAGGTTGAAAAGGTGGCCTGCTAGAGTACTTGCGCTCAGAGTGAGACCTTTGAAAGAGGCCTAACTCTATCCTGAGAAGACTGTATGGATTTGTGGATTGCTTTAAAATTATTGGTTATTTTATGTTTTACAAGAACAAATGAGCCAGTATTTCTGTCTGTACATTTAATACATGTGAGTTTTGCTTATGTCCTGCCACCAGTGTCTTCAAATATCCTACATCAACAAACAGAGCAATGCTGATTCTTCTCTGATCTCCTAAGGGCTAATCTGGATATTGTACCTTTTCCTATTCTTCAGAAGGTTATTTTGAAGATAAAGTAATTAGACTTGTAGGAAATCTTTTTAGCTGCTCTGTGACTAAGGCAAATTTGTTTTCCCCGTCTTAAGGAGCTGTCACAATCTTTATCATTCCCATGGTTACTAATGAGCCAGAGGTTATTTGAAAAACTCTCACAATCCTTGCCAAACCTGTTGATGCTTGGCTTCTGAAGCTCTTAAACTTTTCATGTTTGGGATTTCAGTGAATGTATTGAATTCTTCTGGCAGTCTTAATTCCACTTGGTCCATATAAGTAGCAAAATAGAAAGATTTTGCTATTTGGGCAGTCTGCTAGGACATAATACCCTTGGCTGTATGATACCAGTGGTCCTCAATTACCTCATTGAGCTATTCAGTTTAAGGCTAGCTTACTCCACTGTTAAAGTCCACCTTTTAAGGCTTTTTTAGCCTTTCATAGTCCCCTTCGTAAATGGACATTGATCCATCCTTGTGACTAAAATGGATTGTTGTGTCACCATCTACTAATTTAAAATTGCCTTAATTTGTAAAGTTTTGGTTTTGTTCTGGAATGTGGGACATTCCTACCTTTTAAAATATTTTCATCTTGTGCACTTAATTTTTTTTTTCTCTTGGATGACTGTCTTTTTGGTAGCCTTTACTACTTCCTGGTGCAAGATTCACTTGCATGCCTTTTTGCATTAAACATAACTTGTAATATTTCATAAGAACATGATTTCCCTTCCATTAAATTCTCTTTTTTTCGAAAGTTGTCTTGAAATTTATTCTTAAACTATTAAGTTGCCACCTTATTTCCACCTCTTGTAACCTATATGAATTTTGCTCCACAAGCTGGGTATTAAACAGAATTTTATAGTATGTTTAATTAAACTGCTCCTTATTGGAACAGCAGATGAGTTTTAGGTTTCCTTTCCTAAAATTAATTGAAGGTTTCTTAGCTACTAAACAGAGTATTTATACTTTGCTGTCTGCTCGTGTTAGGATTGCTACCAGGCAGCTGATATGCCTCTTCCTGGAGTTAATCATCCAAACAGAATGCACTCTTTATATCATGTACATTGTGCATTTTAAAAGGGTTTTAGTTCAGGATAATCTGTGACATGGTGATCTGAACCACTACCCACACTTTACCCGTGCAACTCCAGGTTTGACTTACAAGTTAGAGCTATGTGGTATTCAGTAGTAATAGGACCAGATAAGCTGCTAGATGGTGATCTCCTGTATGCCGTCTATCTGTTAAACATTTATTGTGCAATGCATTCTGGATACTTACAGTTGCTTTTTAATTGTTTTTACAAGGTATATTACATAAATCTTGTTTATTTCAAATAGTTTTCTTAAATGAATTATACTAGCATGCCCCAGTTTGTTTATTATTATAAAGTATGCGTGTAGACCTGGTGACATCTCAGCTGTTGGCATCTTCCTTTTTGAAAAGTGACTGTGTAAAACTACATTTACTTTACAGATTTATAATTGGATTATTTAAGGGTTAACAGTAATTGTGTTCCTGGTGATCGATTGGTTTGGCTGGTGGCATTGTGCTAATGCAAAGTACAAAGAGTCAAAAAAGGGTATGTTGATATTGCAGAGAGAAAGAGAAATCATTTATCCCTCCTGGAAAGCTGTGTGCACATATAGGTATGTGCATACAATGCAACCTTGGACAAATTTCTGTTACTGTTGGTTTGATAGCACTGAAAGGCATTGATGTGGGAGAAGGGTGGATAAGATGCTAGGGAGCAAGTGATTGTAGCTCGGTTGTGCAGTTGTTCAGTGTAAAGCTTATTAGGTGTGGCAGATGTTGGGTGTTACACAAGACAGCAGTGGGCATTTCCCATACACTCTTGAGGACAACTGCTTTGTGTATATTCTTTGGTAGCTGTTTTTCAGACTTTGAGACCATAGGCCCCATCCATCATAGATCACACATCTGAGTATACACACACATATACAGTCCTGAACTGCAAGCCTTGCTTGTCTTGATGGACAGCAGGCAACAGTAAAATACGGTTAGTGATTTGAAGTAAAAAAAAAAAATAAATAAAATAAAATCCCACAGCCTGCTGAAGATAACAGTATTACCTCTAAATTTAGACTCAAGTGGAACAAGTAGGTTGATTTTAGTGCCTTCAGTGAAGGCATAAGCCAATATCTTGATTTAGTGTATAGAATGGACATGGAAAAGGAATTGCTTGTTCCCATTGTCTTCAAAGATGGGCCAGACTTTGCTAGGTCATGCCATAAGGGCTTATTCTGTCAGTTCCTGCTACAGTCCTCCTCCTTGGTCATTGTTCATCAGCCGGCTTTGGTGACAAGTTTTCTAATTCCAGTCCATGTAAGACAGTTTAGTTCTGTAGGTGCCTACTTAAACCGCAGATCATCTTTGGCAAAAAAGTTTGACCAATTTCTTTATACCTTGGACTGATAAGCTTCTGTTGTCATTCCATGTGGCTAGCCCTGCTTCCATTGCCCTGATTTATCTCATCAATGGCCAAGAACTGAGGCCAGGATGGTTTTCTTCCTGTTTGATAATCTTCTAATAACACTGATGAGAAGAGACAACATGTAGTCAGGCATTTTTGATCAAGTATCAAAAAAGCTTTGAAATTAGAATGTGCCTCCTGCTTGTGAGAACATTGCTTTATTGAAGTCCTGAGTCCAGTCCTTTCTTATCAGGAGTTATTGTAACTACCTGCACAAGTAAACTTTTTTCACAGCTGGTAGATTGATCTAAGGCAAAGTTGAACATTAACATTTAAGCAGTCTGAAATTTGTAAAACTTGCTTGAGACTGACTTAGTGATATAAAGGGGGTTGGGGTTTGGCATAATGGCGAAATTGTTTACCTCACAGACTCAAGGTACAGGGTTTGATTCTCACCTTTGGAAACTTGTCAGAGCCATGGACTAAAACTTAATGCCAAGAAATGCATAATAGTATAACTTGGGAAGTCAGCGTCCCCCAGTAACTACCATATTGACAACATACTGCTAAGAGTTGACCAATTAGTTAGGAACTAGGCAGCACACCAATAGTAATCTAAGCTTTGACCATCATGTGTGTCTATAGTAGTGAGAAATCATTGTGTTGTTCAACTTATAAACAAAGGTCCACTGTATTCAGCACTCATCAGATCTGTCATTGAGTACAACTCCCCATTTGGTATGTACCTAACCAGACACATTAAAAACTTGAAATGTCATCGGGCGTTTCTCAATAAAAGAATATAGGATGTAAATCTCATGTACTGTGCAGACCACCTCAAAGCTCTCTCCCTATATTCTGTTTCCTGCAGGCTATTGAAGGTAGATCTGTGCCTGGGATGCAAGGCATATTTTGACCCTTTTGTGATGGACCTTCTTGTATCTGCAAAACAGCACCAAAATGACCCATTCTTAAGGCTCAAGTCTTGCTTGTGATGTAAATAGGACCTACTGGAAAGACAGGTATGTATCTCAGAGATGACTACTACTTTGTAACAGGCTTCCCATCCATGTGAAGGAAGCAGAGTTCCTCCCTAACCCAATTCAAGCGCAACTTGGACAACTGGATGGGAAACTAGAAATTTACCCCTGGTTTACCACCTGTGTGTCTAATGGACACAGACAGCTTGTAAACAGTTAATTTCCCAGGCTTCTGCTTGTAAATGGCTCATCTCATAAGCCATTGCTTACACTGCCAAAGGTACCAGATCTTGGGAGATTTGAGTTGCTTGGCTAGGCTTAAAAATGGACTGGTGGTGGTTCGCCTAGTATGTACCTATGAGCTGATGAAGGAGATCTCTTATTTATGGAACTGGTGACCTAAGTTTGAGATCGGGTGCTGGAAGGTTGACATGATGGTGCGTTGAGCGCTTTATGACCAGTTGTCATTTCTTGGGTAGATAGCTAGAATTTTTGTACTTTGCAGCAATTCCTTGTTTGAGGTGCAAAATTGGGGTGGGGAGGGGAAGTACAATCAGTAAGAAGCCCCTTTGGGTGTGGCAATAGTAGATGTGGGCAGAAGTGCATGTATGCTTCCTTTATTGGTATTATCTTGCTTTGGGATCGGGAATTATGATATATTAAGTTTTACTTTTTTGTTGTGCAGATGGAAAAAAAATGTGAGCATCGAAATACCACATTTAGAGGTCTTGTCTATCTTCTAAAAACAGTTTTTGCATCATGTTTAATATGGTTAGGTTAAGGTATGGGCTTCAACAACATATTTAAAATGTGAGCAGTAAAGGAACAGCCTGTTCAGGGACATTGCTGGATATGGAAACAGGGACCTTAGGCTAGCTTTAAGCATAAGTTCTTGATGGAGGTCTAAAATTTGAGTGGTGCCGATTCTGTTGAACACTTAAAATTATGTTGATAATGGACATTGAACATTCATTTTGTATTCTCTCTCCTTTTTTAGGACTGGCTGGGGATCCCAACAAGAGGAAAGGAGTTGTAGCTGATAAGGTAGGTTTTCTTAGACATGAGATCTGTGCATTGAGAATAATGCAAGAGATATGCTTATAATCATTTTAACAGTTTCTGCATGTAAATACCATATAAACTACGAAACAAAAGATAAGAACTGAATTATGCCACAGGGTAAATTATAGAGCAACCGACATATTGAATATTTGTTTAAAATATTCTGATCGTCAGTTTATTTAATATTTGACATTAAAGTTAAGGAAGTAATATTTTTTGCTGTTGTTTCATTATTCTCTGTTTACGAATGTTTCAATGTTATCCTAGGAAACAGCTAACAGGTGGATGGGGAAGCAGCCCTATGATTACAGATGTAGTGTATTCCACTTTCAAGTATTTCCAGGTCTTCTCGAAATGCACGACCAACATTTTGGTTGCCTTTTACCAATTTGTTTAGGGACAGAGGGGCTCTTGGTCTTCAAAGTTGAGTAGTTAGACTGCATGTAGGATTCAGAGAGGGAATATTTATAGAAAGAGTGGGTAGAGTTATTATATTTGATGATGCTACCCAAAAATGCATTTTTTGGGCTCTGAATGTCTACCCTAAAGGGTTGCTTTTCCTGTCTAGTGAAGAATGAAGATACTGCAGAATAGAAAAAAAACAGTTATAGATAATTGTATACATGATTTCTGTGACAATTTGGGTATAGATTTTATTCAGTAATTGGAGTAAATTTTTGTGATATACTACATTTACAATTTCCTTTTAGTAAACTCACCTTATGTGAAGGGGAAGGGTAGATATCTGAAGATAGGGATTTTTGTCATTTGCTCCCTCAGTCTCTAGCAGTACTCCATTAAGGACGTGTTTGCTTTGGGATGTGATGCATTATCTGTTTCTTACTCTTAAGCATTTAACTAACACCTATTGTGGGCATTCTTATCAGTGTTGGAGATGCTCACCTTATGTTTGGCATTATATTTTATGTGTATGTCTTGGGTGACCCCCTCATGGAGTAATATGAAAATAATTTGCAGAAAGTTCTAGGGCAAGAACTAGTTTTAATCAATTAATTCAAATTTGTTGGGGTACTAGTGATGGTATTTGTCTTTCACAGTCTGGACTGTTTTGGGGGTCATGCTGAGGGTTGCACACAAATGCATTCCTTGGTGTTGGAAATAAATGGATCCACCCTGTTGTATATAGGGTGTATTCCTTAATGTTTAACTGCCAGGAGTTGCATGCCATGTGGTACACATTTCTTCTAGTTGCAATCTGAATTGTTTTTAATGGAGGCAAAAAGCTGATCCATAGGTCTGTTGCATTTTAAATATTCTGACAAACGTTCATAGGTTCATAGGTTCATAGGTTAATACTAGGCTATCTGCCCTAGGGCATTTATAAGCCTAGCCCAGAGTTTTTCTGGCTTACGCCACCCCTTTAGATTGAAGGATATTATGCCCATTAGTTTGCTGTGCCTCTGTCAAGCAGTGACACTGATGTAATCCCTGGGGTATACCTGCGATCTCCCATCCATTGGTCAAGATTTCTCTTGAACAAAGCCAGCGAGGGTGCTCTGCCTCACATGTACTGGGATTTTGTTCCACAGCATAGGGAGTCTCTGGGTGATGAATCTGTCCCTCCAGCACGTCCTATTTATGACCGTGTCAAGGTTTAAGTCTCGTGCTCTTGTGGATCTGATGGATTTAGATTTTTTGAGGTGAAGCATGTTCATTAATTCCAGGTTGGACATGGCCTTGTATGTCAGGCACAGGTCACCTCTGAGCAGGCGGTAAGCGACTGAGTAGAGCTGGAGCTCCTTCAGTCGGGCAGCATAGGACATATTCTTGAGACCCTTTATCCTTTTGGTGAGGAACTTTTGGGGCCTTTCCAATTGCTGCAGGTGTCGGGTCAGATACATTCCAAATGGGGCGTTGTACTCAATCATCAGTCTGATGAGTGATGAGTACAGGGGAATGATGACCTCCCTTGACCTAGATGTGAAACCCTTCATGATCAGGTGGTATCAGAAGGAGGAGGAAAGCATATTTACATACATGAAAGAGTTTGAGTTTGGAAGTACACAAGTATAATTTTTTCACAGAAGTGTTCCAACTACAGTTAGCAGGAAATCTGGTGCTGCAAGGGATCTCAGTAGTGATCTGGAAACTTTGGATCCAAATTTTTGTTTTTCATTGTCAGAAAGACAGTCAAAAGCCTGAAAACATGCCATGTGCTGCATTTCAAGTCAGCATGTAGAGAAAAATTAGTAATTATTGTGAGCCTAAAGAGAACTCTGTTTGCTCACTAGTTGATGTTCTTCATTTAGATGAGTTTTGCAGTAGTTCTAACTACTTGTGTGCCGCTATATCAGGACTGACTTCTAGAGGTCGGGATCCTACTGCTTCAGTGTAGCATATGCCTGTGCCATGGTACATTGGTACTTTGCAGTATTACCACAGAACTTACCACAGTTCATCACAGATGTCTTAAAACACTTGGGTTGAGAGCAGTGCATCTCTGCCTTCAGTTACATGGTTAGCCAGCTTCAGAGCTCAGGAAAAGCATAGGTAACCAGATGTGGAAATCATCCCCACCTGTTTTTTTTTTTTAAACTGTTGGTAGTTGCAATTTTTGGTTGTACTCTTTTTTTTTTTTTTTTTTTTTTTTTTTTTTTTAAGATAGAATCTTAGTTTTGTCTCTGGGCCCCAGAAGTGTAGCTGCATATGTGGTAGGGGGATTCCATGCACAGATTACCACAGTTACTGAGTTATTTGTTTGGGCTTGGACTAAGACATCTAGAAGTGTGGCAAGTACTGCTTTTGGGACAATTTTGCCTGCAAAAAACAAAAGAATTCTTGCTCAGACACCTGACTCCAGAAGCATGCAGAGGTGGCCTAGATTAATTATTTATGTATTTATTTATTTTCTCCCTCTCTGCCTGTCTGACCCTGCTGTCTGTCAGTAATCGTCTCACTCCTAGGTAATTAGCCTGTTTGTTCCCCATCACCAAGGTGAGGCTTGACTGAGAGAGTCCCTGACTCAGACAACCATCATGGATGGTTCAAGAGTTTTCTTATTTTCTCCCTCTTCCTATTGGTACATATCTTGTGGGACTCCCTGGGTAGGCGGGCTGTACACACAATGGGCTGATAGTAGAAGATGTCCCGTCATATCGGCAAGGAACATTCCCTTCAAACAGCCCTGCCCCTTACCTCAAGGCACAAGCATTGATCTCACTGATATCCCCCAGGGAAATTAGCATTGTCCAGTGTGCCCATAAGTGAATGCAGTCTCCTATTTCCCCTGGAAGGTGTTTATGGGCCATTCCTTTCTCACTTCTCCTCCTTGCCTGGCTGATCCATTAGTGGGGCCACTAACTGAAACCCATTCAGCTGAAGTGCAGTCAAGACTTTATTTCTGTGTTCCACTGAGCCAGATGAGGAGGCCTGAAGTAATGGTTCAGAGGGTATTGTGGAGTCCCAATGGTATTGGTTAGAGAGGAGCTGGAGGACTTTGGTTGGGACTCTGGTCTTCCAGGACATAGAGGATAGGACTTCAAGAATTAACATCCCCTTACAGAAATTCCATAAAACTAAACATTTCCCAGTCTCCTGCTGCCAGATATTTGTACAGCTATATTTCACAGCTGTAGAAGAGATGCATCCAATAATTCACAATCAAATCACATGCATTCAAGGCTCCAGCTGAGGTTACAGACCATTTTTATGATGTTTCAATAAAGGCTGCTTTGCCACCTCCCTGTCAGTTTTTCTTCAATTGGCCTTTCTTAATTCTTGCTGGTGTAACCTTTCTTGTAGTAAAATGGATTTTGTTGGGCAGAGTAATTCCTGCCATACCATGGCAAAGGAGGATTAAAAGTTTGTTTTGTATCCTACATTATTTTACAACATTACTTCATTCTTTCAGCACTTCAGAAGTTGGGATACCAAAAGGCAGGTCTTCATCAGGAGTGGTGTGAAGAAGCAGTATTTTGACAACCTGTCAGGGGTTGCAGCCTCAGCCAGACATACCTCTTAATTACAGACCCAATGCTGCTTCCCTAGATGCTACTTCCACAGCATCATATCCACATGTAATAGAGTGGTTTGCCATTAAAGTAGCAGTCTGTGTGAGCTCTTATGGCTTTGCCTTCAAGTCATCAGACAGATCTCAAATTCTCTCTCTTAGGTGATCCAGGACAGCATGTATATGAGACGTGATAGCTCTGAAGGACAGGTTAGCAGGTGCAAGTCCAAAGTTATACTCTCTGTTACTTGAAAGTACATTAGTAGCAGGAACTAACTTGGATCCAATATTTGGATCTAAAGACACCACTGTTGGATCCACCACTAGGTTCCCGTAAAGGAATGTGTGGGAATCTTGCATCCTTTAGAACTTCATGTTTCTTTGGCACAAGCAGACTGTGAGCCCAGTTCCTGTGAGCCTGACAAAAAATATCCTGTAGAGCTTCCAGTATTGGAAGAAAAGCAGTAGTTTGGGAGTATCCAAGCCCATCAAGTCAAAATACCTCTTGTGCGCCTCCCATACCTCTCTACCTTCCCACTTGAAAAAAAACCTTCTTCTAGAAAAGGATTTTTTTCCCAAAGGAGATCTTCTCTGAAGGGGAATACAAAGAGGTGATGTCTTCAGGGTCTGCATCAGTGCCATGGGAAAAGACATTTGAGATGAGTAGTCTAATTCTTCCCTTTCACTTTCCTGGGAGTTCTATGCCATTTCTTCTCCTTTATGGACATCTTGGGTTAGGATGGGGTACCCAAACCTTCCTTTTCTTTTTTCTTTCTTTTCCTAAAAGGCTTTGGGTCTGCACACATCTGGTAGCGGTTGGGGGAATCTAATTACTCCTGTCCCACCCATTCTTCTCTTTATTTTTGTATCTTTTGACAGTCTGATACCTTTTTACTCTTCTAGTTACCAATGTATGTCATCCGTTGGTCATAAATTCATTTAAAGGTTCTAGTTGCGGTTTTCTTGGCAAAAACATTCTGTACTCTTATACCAGGGGCCTACTGTATATCATACCAAGGGGGGATGAGGTAAACTTTAGTAGTTGGGCATGGATGTAATGGAATACCTAGCATTAAAGTCACACTATTAAGACTTACTACAACAGTAATCTACATGAGCCATCCATCCCTCCATCCACAACCCCTTTTCTCCATTTTTTTGCACATCGGGTTGGGGTGTCACTTCAGCAATGACAATCGACTAGAGCTAAGGCTTACACTGCTGGGTCTGCTAGCCCTGCCACAGTAGTTCTTCCACACTACACACTTACACCTATGGCCAATGTAGAGTGTCCGGTCCACCTACTGCATGTCTTTGGTATGTGGGAGGAAACCGGAGCACCCGGAGGAGACCCAAGTAAGAGTGGGGAGGATATGCAGACCCCAGCTGAGAATCAAACCAGGGAACCTCTGGCCATGGGTCAACAGCGCTTTCTGCTGCACCACTGAGCATCTACTATTATAGTAAGTTTCTCTGTGCTCGTACTTTACAAGGGCATAGAATCCTTCAGAGACTGTAAATGGTTGTTACCAAGCAAAAGACTGTTTTAAGTGAACTGTGTGACTCATTATTAAGAGAGAAAGTTTTCAGTATTTAAAACCATAAGACAAGCAGCAAACTGTCAGGCAAAACCATCTTACTTTACCAAAAGCTTATGGGTACATGCAGAACATGTGAAATCGCAAGTGCACAGGTGAAATAATTTACTGAGGAAATAGATTTGTTTAATATGTGAATAAAGTAAAAGACAAAAATAAGAACTTTAATGTGAATGCATTGTAACAATAATAGAGACAAGTTAGAACGGTGAGGTGCACAAAATGCGATGCAGTTGAAATTCAAGTCTCATGTTATACATGTAAGCATATAGAAGTATTGCACTACTTTTAATCAATTTTGTAAAATTTGCTCTACAAAGAACCATTTATAAAGACTTACAAAAACAAGTGTGTGTTTGAAATTATTAACATGTTGTTGACCAGAAACATGAAAAAAAAAAAAGTTAGTTGGTACTGTTAAAGTGAAAATAATTGGTACAGTAAAGCTTGAAATGCATTTGATGCTTTGAGACATTGCGGGCCATAATTGTTGACAACTAAGCGAAATGTAGAATTTAAACTAGACATGGGTACCAAGTGTACTGTTATGTTGTTAAGATGTTTAGAATTGCCGGGATTAAAAGGCATATACAAAAGAAGTGTGTGCACATTAACATATTTATGGTGCTAGGAGCAACCACTTGGTCAAAAGCTACTGACATGTGAATATAAAAATAGTACAAAGTCCTGTTTCAAGTTGCAGTTGCTACAATTGTCAATCCTCCTAATATTCTAGGTCACTTATGTTTTGCAGATCTAGAGATGGTAAAATGAATTCACAGTGTGAAAGGAATGAGGGGAATGCATAAAGAGTAGATGCAGAAACATGTTAAATCTATGCATAGCCATAGCAATCATATCCTTCATGACTGTGCTGATTGATTTGCTGGAGAAATTAGCCAAACGACTATTATGTATGAGTAAATGCTAGTGCTATGCCAGAGATTCACTTTTCTGTGAAAGTAATAGTAATGTTTTATCCTATGTATCACTGTAGGAAGACATCAGAGCATCTGATCTGACCTCAGAGCTTTAAGATGCATTCCACACAGGGTCAAACATGAGTATTTGGCAGTGAAGTATAAAGGTAGGGATGAGGTCCTCATGCTATCTTTGCTTTTGTGTCATTGATCATCCAGAGGTCTTTCTGTTGGTTCCCTCAGGTAAGTGAGTGACACTGTTGAAGATGGCAGTTTCACATTAAGTCCTGGGGCTGCTTACTCTACATTTGTAGAATTTCATGAGACAGAGGTGTATCAAATACTAAGAGGATTATTTTGCAGTTTTGAGATGTAGTACTACTATTTCGTGGACTGAATTTCTGCCCACCTGAGCTGTAAGTCTGCTTTTTGACCTTTTGTCGATTATCTCCTGTAACAATATTGCTGATTACTAAAAATTGAATAAAAGGAATGCTGGAAAGAAATCATCAGAGACAGTAGTATTACTGTGATGGAACCTGCAGGAGACTGCCATATCTGCAAGCTACAGACAGAGAAGGAATTCAGCAGTAACGAGAAAGCTGCTTAAAGTTTATGTAGTTCAAGCAGCTGAACTAAGAGCTTTGGTTGTTTAAGGAGAAGATGGAATGCTATATTGGAGGATCTTGGACATAAGTTGATGACTGTGACATGGGAAGCAATATCATACCTTGCCTGGGAAGCCCAGTTTGAAGACTGCTGTCCACCAACATCTCATCCCATTCACATTACAAATGCAAGCGGCAGTGATCCTGTTAATGTTCAAACATGTCCAGTTATAGTGTGCTTCATAAAACTGTGCAGTGATGTGCTGTGTGCCTGTCTGCTGTAGACATAGTGGTAGTAAGATGCAAGGCTTCAAGAAGGCTTCAGAGGTTCTTCAGGCAATAGAGAAAATTACAGCAGTGAACTGTAATTCGTGACAGAAAAGGCCTGTGATTGTACCTGTCTGTCTACAAATCTCACCTGGATTTGGAGCCCCTCTTTTTCTCTGTATAATCCAGGAATGCAGCACTCTAATGTTTATCTTCCAACCATTTCCAGGGCGGATCTAGGAACATGGGAAAAAGGGGGGTGCAGTCTGGTAAGTCAAGTACCAGGGTTGCAGTGAGAAAGTGGAACACTGATTTTCGGGGGGGGGTGTAAATATCCCCTTAGGATGCTCTGCATTATGTGTAAAAAGACAGCAGTATACATTCAGCTGATAAATAGATAAATGTATACATGACCTCTAATACAATGTTCATGCTGATAGTTAACACTAAACAGTATCTTATGATACCTAATATAATTGTAGTACAGTAAACAAATTTAGTATACAGCTGGGGCAGTTGTGGATAAACTGTGTTTTAGTTCTACAGTCAGAGTCAGGCACTCTGAAGTAACTGTAGGTGTTCACAGAGCTGAGGAATTTACTCGTAAGTTATAGACAGGTCCCTACTGCAGATTAGGTGGTACCCCTCTCTAGCTGGGATGTGTACTTGTTGTGGATTATTCTTTCGTGCTTTGTGGCTATTAAAACATTGTGTGCTAGTATCAATATCACTTTTTTTTCATATTCAGACTTTTCACATCATTTGACAGTGGATAAAAGTGATTTAAATTGACTGTTTCACATTTACAGATGGGTCTATATTATATAATTGCATGCAAACAATGTTGAATGCTCTAATGAGCGAAAATACAGAAACTCTAAATCCTTATTGTGGGGGACTGCACCCCATACACCCCCAGCTAAATATATATTCCATCTCCGAGATCACTCTACAGTGAGGAAAGGGCAAATATCCCACTCTTTAATGAACTGCAGTCTCAACAACGGCACTTCGAGTTCCGGCACTTTTGCTAATACATTGTTCACATGCGATTATATAATATAGACCCTTTACAGATTAGCTAGGAGTCATAAGATGATATCATGTGTGCTGAGAACACACGCTTCCTGCCTAACCCCAATGCCTACTGCTCATTCAGATCCTCTACTTTGACAGTCCCCATGGCTGGTGGAGGGTCATTTATTATCCTCCAGAACGCCATCATATCTAGTCTTATAGAGCGAAATAATGTAAATAAGATAATGTGCAACAGACTAGCCCATTACTAATCTCCTTTCATGTCACCAGCAATGCATGAAGTATACCTAAACAAATTGAGGTCATCATACCCCTCAACCTGCAGAGATCAAAAATGTAGACAAAGGTTCTTGGAAAGCAGGTACATACAACCAAAAATCTGGATAGCAGAATTTGTATAACTAACATCATAACTCCTCCTACGTTACTATACCTTTCTGCACCTTGTTTCTGATAGTTATCAAAAATGAATCATACAGGCATAGTAATTCCAAGGCAGAGGGCTTTCTCTTTTCATAAAGAAAGCTGGTGGTGAAATACAGAAATCCAGAAAGTCATCAAAAGAAAGGAGTTCAGGAAAAAGTGGAAGATAGAAAAGATAGACCAGGCTAGAAAGGAATACTGTCGGCTAGCAAAGAAGCTAAGAAAGGAGTTGCAGTAGCAAAGAACAGGGCATCGGAAGCACTGTACCAGCTTCAGGAAAGTGACTCAGTAAGCAGCACAGAGAAACTCTATCCGGTTGCAAGAAAAAGACAGAAAGATAAAGAAGACAGTCCGACACCCTTCATAAGGGATGCCAACAACAACCTACTCACCAGTCAACAGGCTATCAAAGGAAGATGGAAGGAGTACTTTCAGCACCTTCTGAATGAAGAAAAACCCACAGAAGCTGTACTGCCCCAGGCACAATTTGCAGTGAGAGAAGAGGAGCCCACCTAGAAGAGGTAAGAATAGCACTAAGGAAAATGAAGTTAGGGAAAGCAGCAGGCTCAGATGAGGTCACAGCAGATTTGATAAAGACGAAGAAATGAGGGCATAAGAGCAGAAGCCAAAGTAGCTCCAATTGCAGGAAAGATGAAAGAGAACACATTGCAGTGGTTCGGGCACATGTGCAGAAAAGCAGAAGCCAATCTGGTAAAGAAGATTTGGGACAGACAGGAAGAAAGTAACAGGAAATGAGGGCATCCAACAAAGAGGTGGTTGGATTGTGTCAGAGAAGATCTGTGACAGTCAGGCATGAGTGTCAAGGCAGGAGTGTAGTAATGAATTGGTTAACCCAACACCCTGAGCCCATGCAGAAAATGGGAAAAAGGAGGTTGAGGGTGATGATAGTAAGATGGATAGCAGACTGGCAAAAACACCGAATCCTCAAAGTGTCAGTGGCAATTGTCTTATCAGGAAGCATGAAGTCAACATGTTCTGACCTGAGGGCTCAGTATTTGAGCACCTTTTTTTTTTGGCACTTACTTTTTTCATCTGCAGGCTGTAAACAGGGATCTATGGCTAACTAAGTTTGCAGATGACTGCAACGAGTGAGTTACTCTCAGCCTCCCCCCCCCCACAGATTCCCCTACCTTTTACTAATAACTAGTGTACTGAAAACAGGATTAGATTTAAATGCAGAAAAGTGCAATATTGTCTGATTTAGTAGGGAACTCTTGCCAGCCTACAGCACAGATAATACCCCACTTCAAAATGAAAATGTCATTAGGAGCCATGAATCGTGGGTTGAAAATTCCCTTTCATTCAATCATCCAGTGAAATACAGTTGTCACAAAATCCTTTTAGTTAGTGCAGCTAATTGCCAAGAGGTTATCATTCAGTTCTAAAGAGGGCAGTGTCACTTTACATTCAGCTTTTGTGGAAACACCTGTGGCCATAACGGACATGAAACAACTAAACTACAAAAACTAAAATACGCCACTTGACCAAGTACAAAATAAATTTATTAACAAATGATAGGCGCTTTCATCCCAGGTTAGATAGACTTCATCATATCTGAGGTCAAGTGCCGTATTTTAGTTTTTGTAGTTTAGTACATTCAGCATTTATTAGGCCAATTAAGTATAATGCCCTTTTCAGGATATACCTCACTAGACATATCAGGCAACTACAGAGAACTTAATAAGTTCCTAAGATTACTGCCGTAGTGACCTCAAGTTCCTAAGAGAGACTGGAAGCACTGCCCCTTTATTAGAGTCTTGAAAGAAGATTAATGCCTTGCCTCTGTTGCATGAGAGATACAGTTGTCCTAGATCTTTTGTATCTCCACAAGTTTACTAGTTCTAGAAATGCCAGAACAAGGTACCTAAATCTTTACCAACAGGTAAATAAAACATGATGGAGAGACAAATTCATCGCACATCACTTCCTCCACCTCTGAGGCAGACTGCCCCCATGCCAGTTAGTGTGGTATACTATCATTCTTGAAACAAGTCCTTTGTGATTGAATGGGCACCCATAAATTCACCCTGGGCTTGACTAGCATAATCTTTTTCAAAAAAGGGGTGCAGCCAAAGGGTGGGTATTGGTAAGGCATAAATCATCACAAGACTCAATTGCCTTGAAATTAAATAAAGAAAAAATGTAAAACATATATACATGTTTTAGTAAAAGGAGACGGCACTGCGACAAAAAAGCAGTATTTTCTAAACTTTGGATCTGTGACACTTTCCCTTTAAAATTTGATAATATACATTCAACAGTTTAATATGATAAACATCACCACAATAAACTACAATTCCGTTTTTCACAGTTTCTGTTTTCACACAGGGAGAAATGAATTGTTGTTGATTGGTGTGCAGCCATCTTGGAAGTCTGCCCTCTTCATCATCATTTTATCCATTAGCCCCATATCACTCAGACTTCCCCATCCCTTTCTTCAGTGACTCTTACTTACACAGCTCATGCTTCACTATTTGCTGTACATTTTGCCTTCATCTCTTACTAGACATAGCCAGCCTTAGGCATAGGCCAACTAGTTGGCCGCTTATGGTGCCGCTCTTGCAGGGGCACTTTTCTAGTAATCTGGATGGTGTGGGTAGATATATATTGGATGCTCGGACTTTCAGTACTTTGAGTGTCATATGGTTGACTTTTGAAAGATCGAATGTTTTAACAGAGATGTTCGTACAGAGCGGAATGGGAAGATTTCCCTTTTCTGCACTGTAGTGCGATCTCTGGGGGTGTGGGGGGCATTCGGGTAAGTTATTTGTGTAGTTTTTTTTTTTGGATGTTCGAACTTTTAAACGTTTGACTATGTAGTGTCGACCATATGACACTCGAACTTTTAAATATTCGAGTGTCCAATATAGACCTGGTGGAGCAGGATGGGAGCACAGGGTGGTGGTGGGGGTGCTGTGGAGACCTTTTTCTTAGGGCACCAGTTGACCAAAGGCCTGTCCAGACAATACCACCAGCTTATTATCCCGCTTACACTATCCCAGTACCATATTAGGTCCATAATTCCAAAGGTTCTCTGCTTCCCACACCTTTAATTTCATATGTTAGAACAGTACAATTATCTGCATCCATCCTTCATAACTTCCCCATTATTATTCATTATTCTTTATCTCTGAAATGTATTTAACCCATCTACAACCAAAACACTTGGACAAAAGGTCATCACTACTCTTTCTGCCTACATTGCCCCTTTCTAACCTCTATTATTTATTTATTTTACATTTGTTAACCAGGAAAGTCCATCTGGACATGTCCTTTTTCAGTTGAGGCCCGGGAAGAAAAGCTCCAATATCAAATAGTACAAAGTCTTTAGTACAGAGTATATTTAACACATATGAAAAAAACATTACGTTGCTACATTTTCTAATACATCAATACATTTTGTAACACAGAGTAGGTAATTATAATAAGACTATTTACAACAGTAATGGTTCATAGGAGTGAAAAAGCAATAGGAATTATAACATGTAATACATTCTGAAGGGTTGTACTTAATTTCAGTATGTAGAGTTTTCAAACAAAGATATGTCAATGCGATCAAACATTGGTAGTAGATAGAGAATAAGTTTGATATAAGAATCGGTAACAACCCTATCCCCTCCTTTTTACTTTCCATCCTGCTAGCTGTTATATCCTATGCAGGATATAACCCATACAGCTTAGGCTACTGTAGCAGTGATCTATTCAAACATCTACTGTTATGGTAAGTGTACTTACACAGCACTTTCTGATGCTACTTGTTTTGCAGGTGTGCAACAAATCCATCAGTAAAGGATCAGAGGATGCCTTGTTGGCTAGGCACAGACTGCCATGAAGCAGTCTGTAGAAGTCTGAGTAAATGGATAGGGCTTTTAGATAGTCTGCATATGACTTGTTTACTGTCTGTGGTCTCTCAGGTTGTTGCAAGTGCCTGGTCGGGTTCGTGATGAAGGATGCATTGTTCTCAATGATGGGTTTGATAACAACACAGTACAGCATAACAATGACCTCCTTGGAGCTGGATGCCATGCCCTTACTTAAAAGTTGTGCAACACAGAGTGATTTTCTCACCACAGAAGACACATGGTGGTCAAAGGTCAGGTTACTGTCAGCATGTGTTGCCAGATCCCTGACCACTAGTCTACTTTTAGGGGTGTATTATCTATGTGGTAATTTCCAGGGGTGTCTGTCTTTCCAAAAGGTACTATTATGCATTCTGTCACATAGGGCTTTGAGATTGTCTGCATAGCAGTCGTGCACTGTCTGTGGTCTCTCAAGCAAGTGCCTGGTTGGGTACATGCTGAAGGGTGCAGTGTACTCGGTGATTGGTGTAATGAGAGCAGAGTACAGCAGAAAAATGACCTCCTTGGACCTGGATGCCATGCCTTTACAAGTTGTGCAACACAGGGTAATTTTCCCACCACAGTAGACATGTGGTGGTCAAAGGTCAGGTTACTGGCATTTGCTAATTGGGTGTGACTGCAAAGCCAGGTGATACTGATAATTTTGATGCTGCATTCACTGTAGCATTGCACTTTTTGTATGATTGCAGCAAGGGACTTGCTTCAGTTACAATGACAATGAAGTTTAATTTTACTTTTTTTAGTCCGTCAACTTTAGGTTGAGGCAGGCACCAGTGTAGGGAACTATCCAAGGTGTAAGATGACCTAGACACAGCTCAGACACATTTATTTACTTGGCAGTATCTATGGATCATGCTGTGTGTTACACAAGCTAATGGTGATACATTTATCATAACCACACCTCTCAAGCAATGGTTCCAGTAGAAATAATAACTGTTATTACTTCTAAGCAATGCACCAAAAGCAAACCTGAAATAAAATAGAATTGATTACAACTTGTCACTGTCACATACCACGGGATAACATTCATCGAAGAATAAAGTCCATGTTGAGAAAAGGGCACTAAGTGATTAATGCAGGCATGTAAAATAAATTAAAATATTCTATTAGTTTGTTTGACCACTGGATTTCATTGTTAGGTATTACATAACAACACTAATCTAACATTCAAGAGTATGTGCTTTGCAATGATTTTTTTTTCTTAATTGTGTACTAGTATATTAGTGTTGAGCAATTAATATATCATCTGCAAGTTGTTTTACTGTCTATAATTGGCAAACTTTCAACACTATTTTTCTGCATAGTACTTTCTCATGCGATCACCTACTCTCTCCTCTGCCACCTCATACACAGTCATATTATGTTAATATAAATATATGCATATGTGTGTGTGTGTGTATATATATATATATATATATATATATATATATATATATATATATATATATATATATATATATATATATATTCATATATACGCACACACGCCATTTTATGTATGTATATACCTTCCACCAGAGGCAGACACACAGTATTTAACCCCCCTAGATTAGGTTTCGGTGGAAAGAGAGAACAATAATGATAATGTGGTTATCTGTGGTAGTTCTAAGTAACAACATGGACTCCTTTATCACTTCTATAATGACAGCAGCCCTTTACCTAAAAAAAAAACATTCATTATCTAATGATGTAGTTAATGTGGGGAGAATAAATACAATGGTTTAACTGAGAGAGGTGGCAACCCATGCAATTCAGCACCCTGATAAAAGCATTTTCTTGAAATGACAGCATGACAGCTTAAAAAAGTCGGGGATACAGGAGAGTCAGATGCCATCCTTCCATTAAGTTTGTTATAAAATGTAAATCACCAGTAAGGTCAAACAGACCAACAAATATGGCCATAAACCTGCTTAGAAATGTTCCACTGCATCTGAGTGCATAGGCGATAATGTTTTAGCAGATTATAATAACCGCAAGAGACAACTGCTGATTTTTAATGATAAAAAAAGTCAACATTACTTTGCTTTGATGAATTATAGGTATGCATTTTTATTTAATATGTATTTATTTGAGAGGTTGTGCTGAGTAACAGTGCATACAGTATACAAAAAAGGCAAATTACATATAATACTTTTCTAAAAGAGGTCATAGTTCAGGATGCTCAAATTATTAAATATCTGCACTAATAAGGCATGACGGAACAAACATCAACCCAATGTTTGTTTTCCCAGGTGAATCAAAACAATTCTGGGACTGTCACTAAAGGGCAAACATAATTTGAAGATAAGTAGACAGGATGAAAAAAAATGGTGACATCAAAGTCTGGGCGGGAGTATTGAAGTACAGTGAGAACAGGATAAGGTTACAACCTGTCCCTCTTTGTGTGGGACAGTCCCACTTTGAGCAGTTGTGTCCTGTGAAAACAACTAAAAAAATGACAAATGTCCTGAGATTTTAACACAAAATATATTTCTTAAGTTTTCTTTTATACTTGCGTAAAACAGTTATTTCTGGAACACATAAATATTATATGAAATAGCATAAGCAACTCAAATGCTACAAAAATAAGTTTTTATTTTGGCAAAAAAGTAAAGTACTGTCCTTTACCTAGGCCGTGGGTATGTTATGCCGTGCAAAATCTCACATTTCTACAAAAAATGTCCCACTTTGGGCATTTGAAAAGGTGGCAACCCTAGAACAGGACGCTCTGAAGACAAAAACTACTAAAGTATGGCTAAAAGAAGTTAAAAAAAAACAGGAAGTAAAAACTAGGTGTTGTGCTTATGATGTATACTATCTATTGGGATTTAAAAAAATTATATTTTTCAGAGGCACTCTCCCTTTAAGGAAAAATGTTACCTTAGAGTTTTTGAACACTAGTCTGCGCTCACTGCAGCAGCTCTCCTTGAACGCTTGAACAGGATGTTGATCAAGTCTGCGGTTGGCACTAGTCTGAAAACATCTGTTTCACCATCTAATAAATCCTCACTTTGACCAGAAGCACTTTCACTCAACTATAGTGGAGATGCAATTGGAGGAGCAATTAAGGATCGTCCTATAGATCAGCTGACTGCAACCTCTAACTGCATCTCCAGTACATCTTTCATATAAAACTTAAAAAAAAAAAAGTTAAGTTGAAACTGAATAGTACCATTTTGGTGGTAAAATTTCCAATTTCAACTAAAGCACAGTGCAGTGCATTACTTTTTTTTTAACTCCTAGAACAGCGTTAAAAATGGGGTGGAGCATGCCCCTGCACCTGTGCCTCAATACACCACTGATTTCTGTCTCCCTTCATCCTGGCAGTGTCAAAATGTTTTCACAGCTTTATATAACATTTTCAAGAGTGGTGATTCATCTTAAACTTCCTGTCATAAATCTTCCTCCATCATGGGATTTAAATTTTATCTAGAATGTTTGGCTTTCCCTCCTTTTGAACCCATATTATCTTGTGATTTGAGCCTTTTTGTGTAATGTGCTTATTACTGGTATTTTTTTCTGCCCGTTAGGCACTGTGGTATGAAGAGCCTTTCCTGATGTCTATGAAGATAAGTTTGTATGTAGTATTTTTTTGCCCCCCCTCTGTCTGTCATCAGCCCCATGCCATTGAATGACCCATTTGTACCTCATGGGCTATAACTTTTCCCATTCATTCCTTCTCTGTGATGCAGTCATGGAGCCATCATCCCAGCAGCCATCACGGCAGTTTTATTATGCTGCCTCACCTCTCCTATAGTTGTGACATGGGCTGGGTGTCACTACCGAGGGACTGCCTGTGGCCCTGATAGAAAGGCCCGTTCTGTGTCACACTTCAACTGGCTTGGGCAGGCCCACCCATGTCTCCTTCCTGTGTAGTTTCTGTTCTCAGGTGAGTGGTTTACACCTCTCCCCTTGAATGCCAGATCACTACATGGGGATGAACCACACCAAACCTCCATCCCTCCCAGGCGAGTGTGCCAATGTAAGTTACAAGTGTTTTGCCCAACCCTCCGCACATCTTACAGCTTTCCAAGCCACTAATCAGTATTGGGTCATCTGGGTCCCAGCCAGGGTGTTATCCCTATGTTCCACAGAACCTAGGATTAAGATAAGGCTTTATTAACTAGCCATGCAGTTCATAAGTGAACTGCTGCCAGTGTTCAGATCAGCTGCGCATGTTAGGACACTGACTCCCTTAAGGTGACATCAGAGACCTTGTTTCCAGCTTATTCAACTTAATATGTCTTAAATTAATTTTCTGTGATACTTTTCTGTGGAATAATTTCCATACTACATAAATGCCATATTTGAGTAATAAGAGTCCCTGTTATAGAAATGAGACTTTTTGATGATAAAATTAGATTCCTTATGCTTTATGAATGTTTTGGTAGTAGTATTTATTTGTATGTCAGGATTTGTTCGAAGAACTTAGTAAATATTCTATAGGCCAGCAGGAAATTTCTCAAATGTGTCTATATTGTGTAGTGAGAAGATGCATTTTTTTTTTTTTTTTTTTTTTTACTTCTGTCGTAATGCTCCCTCGAGTTGATAGGGAATGTATCTTGTGAACATTTGCTAGACTGCTTCCAAACTCAGCCGTCCTGGAGTATAAATATGGAAGGTAGACACTTGTATTCCAGTAGTATAGTTCTAACAAAGATATTAAACATTTCATTGCATTTTTATGAGTCACACACAGTGATGTTATTAAACGATGTGCCAGCTTGTCTCATGGCCTTATTTTTTAAGCCCAGTGATGTGCTTCTTGAGTGTTGATTTGGAGGTTATGGTTACCGCCAGATTTTAGTGTGTGCAACATCTAACACACAGCTTTTTAAGTGATACTTTGCTTGGCAAAAATTAACTTGCAGTTCTCAGTGCTGATTGCTAAACCAAACTGTGTTGTCCAAGCTGTGACCATCTATAGGTAGTTATTTAAATTGAATGCATCTTTGTCAGAACCAAGTGCGGTTTCAGGATTGTGATCATCAGCATATTTGCTGATTCAGCACTTAAGAATACCAAATTAAAGAGAACAAGGCCCAAAACTGAATCCTCTGGAATTCCTGCACTAACAGATAGCCTAATCAAATGTACTCCTGTGATTAGTATGCTTTGTGTTCTCTTGAGTGACCAGTTGTTAATCCAATGTATACTATATTTACCTCATTGTAAAGAAGGTCATTATAAATGAATGTGCAGGGCAAACTGTCAAAATTCTTTCCTAAATGAGATACACAGCTCTCACAGGTAACTGTAATTCATTAGCCATGGTTACAAAACATATAACTCAACTAAATTAATTGTAGCAGATCTTCCTTTGATAAATCCTTCTTGAGCAGTCTGTGTCCAAAGCATAGATTCTGGCTTCTATAATTAGATCTAAAATTAATCTTTCAAAATTATTTGCCTAGCAGAGAGGTCAAGCTTACTGACCTGCAGTTTTCATAAACATGTTGATATTTCTAAGTATTGGCTAAGTAATTCATGCTTTACATTCACTAGGAAGAAATTCAAATTTCAGTAACTTGTTACAGATATGAGACAATATAGACAGTAGATCTTCTTTCAAATTTTATAACACAGCTGTAGGGACACCATCTGGTCCCATTGAACAGTCTGATTTTGATGTCTTAAAATGCTTTTTTTGGTAGTGTCTCCACTGTTTTATATATAGGTAGAAGTTGTTCGTAAAGTCAGTGCCTCAGAGAACAATGTTAACGTATGAGGTATTTGACTTGCTAACACCTGTAAATTAAATATGATACCGTATATAGTATTTGACCTGCTGACACCCATGAAATATTCAAAGTGTCTGCAATTTTGTTGATATGTCTGTAACAGTGTTTACCACTACTGGTGGCTCTACGGTATAACTACCCAATGACTGCCAGTTTTTATTGATAGTATTATAAGCAAATCCTGTTATGTTATGCTTTCTCTTGATTTATCTTGGATGTCTATAAATGGTTAGATGCCATATTTAACTTTGTATCTGATGTTGTCAGTCTTCATTCATTCCATGACAGATGGGTTTGATTCCAATATAGGAACCAACTCAGCCGTTGCTACAGCTCGTGCCAGCCATAAACTCTCGAGCTTCACCTCTACCCAGAATCACTCTCTCTGTTACCTCAGATGTCATTTGCCGCTTTCCAAAAAGGTCATGTTTAGGTGATACTCTTGAGCATTTGTGGGATTAGGTAAACTTTTTTGTATCTTTCCTTCTAAATTTCCCTTTTCTTTCTTCTTTGTACACTTGTGTACGCTTGATTATCATCGTTGATACTTCTTTCATTTAGGCTACTGTGTAACTTCCCAACTGTCATTGTTGATGATTGCCCCTCTCTCTCGATCTTTCCCTCCTGTACATGTTGGTGTACATTTTTCTTACCATCACTGACAGTTGTTTCTGTATTATAATTAAAAAATATATATATCTATATATATATTTCTTCTTTCTTTGTGACTTTTTTCCTTGTATTTTTCTGTCATGGCTGATAAGGGTAAGGCCCCTTCTGGTTTCAAAAATTGCCAGAAGTGTGGCCATAAAATTCCTTCTTCAGATTTCCACTCCTTATGTGTCTACGGCCCCCTTCAGTTACAGGAGGATTGTACTATGTCACGGCTTCACCCACAGGGCTTTGGTGGAAAGGTGTGACAAATTAATTCTAAGAGGACATACTTTGCAATTTGATTTTGATTCTTTGGAGGCCTCTTGCAGGGCTGCTGTAACTGGATCTGTGATAAGAAGGCATGCTTGGCTCAAAGAGCAAAATCTGCCTGACCATGTTAAAGCAAAATTGTTGGATGCTCCTTTACAACAGGGCAGTCTCTTTGGTAATAAGGCTGAAGAAGTTTTAAAAAAGATGGAAGATAAAGCTAAATCTATGCAAACTGTGGAAGATTTCTTACAACTGCAGCCTCCCAGATTTAGTAGGCACTGGCCTACTAAGAACTGGTCCTTTCCAGTTCCCTCGAGAGCCGTTCAGGTCAAATCCAGACATTCCAAAGGCTCCAGGTTTCAGTCACAAGGAACTTTTAGAACAAAACAATGGGGTGCCTCCACCTCCAAATCTGGAAGCAACAAGGCACCTCCCTATGGTAAACAGTCTCAATGACTTTCCTCTACAATCACCAAGCACTTATCTTTTATCCGCCCCTTTGGGAGGAAAACTGGAGCTTCATGCACAAATCTGGCAACTGATTACCCAGGACAAATGGGTTTTAACTATAGTATCCCAGGGATACAGATTTCATTTCCACACATTGCCAATCCTAAGCGGATGGCCAGATCTGCCCCCAAATCAGTGGGCAGAGGCCCAGTAACAAGTTATGTCCCTCATGAATATGGGGGCTATTCAACCAGTGCCAGAAGAGGAAAAGGGACAAGGTTTCTTTTCAAGACTTTTCCTTCTTACCCAGAAAAGACAAGTCATGGCATCCAATTCTGGACTTATCCACTCTAAATATATTTCTGGACATTCCAAAATTCAAGATGCTGACTCTTCAACAATTACTACCTATGCTAGGCAAAGATGCCTGGTTGATAACTCTAGACTTAAAAGAGGCTTACCTGCATATCCAAATCGGGGAATCTTGCAGAAGATACCTCCGCTTCAAAGCAGGTTACTTGCATTACCAGTTCTCTGCACTGCCCTTTGGCTTATCTACTGCACCCAGGGTCTTCACAAAGTGCCTGGATCCAGTAATTGCATTTTGCAGACAAAGAAATATTCAAATATACCCATACCTGGACGATTGCCTAATTCAGGCAGAAAGCAAGGACATTCTTCTAAAGCATCTTGCATTTGTAAAAAGGGTTCTAACTTGTTTAGGGTACACCATAAATGAAAAGAAATCACAACTGGTACCCTCTCAAAAAATTATATTCCTGGGTGCAAGCTTGAATACAACTGCCCAGATGACTTACCTTATGCCAGAAATGCAAATTCAGTTGACTTGCTTCAAACAGGTGGTCACAGAAACCCTGCTATCTGCAAGGCAGATTCTGCAGCCCTTGGGGTTCATGGTCTCCTACATTCTTCTAATTCCATATGTAAGGCTGCATATGAGGAAACTTCAGTGGTACTTAAAAAGTTTATGGCGTCAACATTGTCACAACCTGGAAACAATGATTCTTGTTATATCTTGCCTGCAACTAGATTTCCTATGGTGGGCAGAAGCCTGCCACCAAAACAAGGGACTGTCATTCACTCCACTCCCTGCCACCCAAACCCTAACTACAGATGCATCAGACTATGCTTGGGGGGCTCATCTGGCAGGAAAGTGCATTCAGGGCAAATGGAGCCCAAATCAAATGCACCTGCATATCAATCAGAAAGATATGCTAGCTGTACAGAATGCTCTGACAGCCTTCAAGGATTACCTTTATCCAGGACAACTAATGATAAAGACAGACAACACCACAGTTGTGGTACATAAACAAGCAGGGGGTACACATTCCTACCCCCTTTGCAGACTAGCCATGGCATTGTGGAACACGACCTTGACCTACCAAATACAAGTACAAGCTCAATTCCTGCCAGGAAAGCTAAATACTCTGGCAGACGAACTAAGCAGAAGTCTTATAGACCCACGCAAATGGAAACTGGAACCACAAGTTTTCAACATGTTGACATGCAAATGGGGGAGCCCAGACATAGATCTTTTTGCCTCACCCCAGAACTATCAGTTGGACAAATTCTGCACAAGAATTCATCACAAAAAAACTTGGAAAGTGGATGCTCTATCATTCAGCTGGAAAAAACCATCAGTCTGTGCTTTTCCCCACTCTGCCTCTCCTCTCTAAAGTCCTACTAAAAGTCAGACAGGACAAACCAAAAATGATTCTGATTGCTCCAGACTGGCCTCGCCAACACTGGTACCCACTCCTGCACAATGTATCACACCTTCCTCCATGGCGCCTTCCTCAGGCACCTTATCTACTGTCTCAGCAGAACTACCAAATTCTGCACACTCATCTCCAAACTTTGAATCTTGCAGCATGGTTAATCAACTAATTTCACCTTTGACATTTCTCAGCAAACCTGTGATGGATGTCATTTTGGAGGCTAGAAGGCTAGTACTAGAAAATCTTATGGTGACAAATGGAAAATATTCTGTGCCTGGAACCAATCACAAGGAATAAGCACAGCAGTGCTCAATTTACCTCAGATTTTGCAAAACTTATCTGAGATGCTTCACAAGGGCCTATCTTTTTCTTCCATAAAAATCCATGCTTCTGCCTTTTCAGCTCATTACAACACAGAATCTCCCCTCTTCTCTCATCCTCTGCTTAAGCAGTATCTCAGAGGGGCCAAAAATTTAAGACCTCCTAGGAGAGCACCAACTCCTGCATGGGACCTCAATTTTGTTTTGGAAAGACTCACTCTCCCTCCTTTTGAGCCAGCTGCTACTGCAGAACTAAAATTTCTCTCTTGGCAAACAGCTTTCCTTTTAGCAGTCACTTCAGCTAGAAGGATTTCAGAATTACAGGCTCTTATGGCAGTGGAGCCTTTCATTATCTTTAATCAGGACAGAGTGGCTCTCAGGACCGATCCATTTTTATGCCTAAGGTGGTATCCAGTGTGGCTCTTAATCAGACCATTCATCTGCCAACTTTCTTTCCCAATCCACAGAACAAGGGTGAGTGGATTCTGCATTCACTGGATGTACACAGACAACTCAGATTCTACTTAAACAGGACAAAATCTCTAAGAAAATCTGAACAACTGTTGGTGGCATTTGCTGCAGGGGCAGAGGGAAGGGCTATTTCAAAGGAGACTATTTCCAAATGGGTAAGCCATTGTATTAGTTTCTGTTATATGCACCATGGTAAAGCTATCCCCAAGGGGATCAGATCTCATTCCACCAGGGCTGCATCTACTTCAGCATCCTTTCTCAGAGGGGTTCCTACCAGAGACATTCTAGAAGCTGCTACTTGGAGCTCAGTTCATATGTTCACCAAGCATTACCATTTACCTCTCTTCTCTAAATCCAGAGCTGGCTTTGCCACTGCTGTCCTGCAGGGCCTTATAGTTGCTCCTAATGCTTTATAAATCCATCCTCCCAACCATAGCTTTGGGATTCTACTCAAATGTAATGACTGCAACAGTGAAACATGAAAAACATAGTACAGTCGTTTACACTTACCATAAATGTAGATGTTGAAGTGTATTCACTGTTGCAGTCTTGGTTACCCACCCTCCAGCCCCCTGTTTTTCTCTTACTATACCTCTCCTTTCATTTACTATGCTTAAAAGCCTTTTTGGTGTATTTGCTTTTGTTTGCATGTATATTTTTTTGAGTTTTAAATTATATACATATATCTATATATTTTGCTCCCCATTTGGGGGCACCTGACATCTGGGGCAAGAAAAACTGATATAATGGCATCGGCTGCATGTTTTTATACCCCTGACGACCTGATGTCATGGAAGAAGGGACAGCAACCGACGTAGAACCCAAGACTTCGTTAATCAGGCTGACTGAGGGCAATCTGCCAGCAGATTACCCAAATGTAATGACTGCAACAGTGAATACACTCGAACATCAACATTTATGGTAAGTGTACACAACTGTACTTTGTCTATGTCCTTGTTGATAAGGTCCATAATTCTTTCCATGACCTTGCAGATGAGGCTGGTTAGACTTATGGGTCTGTAGTTTCCAGGGCCAGTTGATGGCCCCATTTGTGCAGGGGGATTACTGTTGTTGCTCTTAATTCTGCAAACTTATAGGCAGTTCTCAAGCTGTGATAAAAGAGAACAGCAAGTGGGCCTACTAGGTCTTATTTTAGATTGTTTAGTCAACAACTTGGGATATTATCTGGTCCTACTGAGGCCATGTTCTTGGCCTTGGCAAGCACAGAGATGACCTATTCTCTAGAGATACTTGGCAGAGGACTGGTGACAGGTATGCTTTGGGGTATGGTAGATGGGGATAGGGGAGTGAAGTTTGCAGCTATCAGGTTGGCGATATCTTCCAATGTAGTATGACTGATCCCATCTGCAACCAGTTCGGCACATAGCTGGACATTCCTGTTTAAACTTCGGACGTAGTTAAAGAATGCCTTATGATTATCCTTGGCTAGGGATGCGATTTTAATTTCGTAATTTGCTTTAGAAGACTTTACAAGATTTCTGATTTACCTATTTAGGCTTAAGAGAGAACTCTTCCTCTGCAGAGTGATAGTTCTCTTGCTTTTAGATAAGTCTCTTGCTCTTGTTATATAATCTGTTTATAGTTGAAGTCCACCACTTTGGCTTCTTTTTATGGGAAGACCTGATTTTGATTCGGTCAGGTAAAGCAGAGTTTATGCATTCGCTTAAGTGTTTTGCATGCAGTTCTGCATAGTGACCATTAGTGCCTCTGATTGTGGGTGGTATGAAGCTTTTTGTACCATCGCTTAGTACATTGTAGTTAGCTTTGGTGAAGTTTTTGATAATTACTGTTCCTGTGAGGATGTCAGTTCCAGTAGTTACTTCAAACGAGACTGATTTGTTATCTGACCTAACCAGGGAGGACATCACACATGGGGAAGTACAGTGTCGTCCCCCCATGTTGCTGAGTACTATATCCAGGACATTAGAGGCCCTAGTGGGGTTGCAGACTATATGTTCCAGAGCATTTGTGTTAACAAAGTCCAGGAATCTGGATGACCATGTTTTTGCTCATGTATGTCCCTGAGTCTATAGAAGTCTAGTTGAAATCTCCAATGACAAGGTGTTGGGCTGTATGGCGAGGGATTCCAGTAATCAAGGTAGGACGTATGCTTATCCTGGTTCATAGTGAGGGATCTATAGCTAGCAGTGATGTAGTATA
>NC_056738.1:455331718-455336718 GCF_019279795.1 Protopterus annectens
TAGACCATGTAGTAAAAAGGAAAGAGTGGCGCATCATGAAGGCTGATAAAGGGGGTGCTATAGTAATTATGAAGCATATAGATTATAGCAACAGCATGAAGGCTATGCTAGGTGATGCTAATAATTACAAAATAGTAACTAAGGAAGCTATTGTCAGGAGTTTTCACAAAGTGGACATATATTTGTATGATTTGTTCACGCATGGTGAAATAGATAGAGTAAGTTACGATTTTTTATCTGTTGAATTTCCAAAATTAGCCACAATGTTTGGAATACCGAAACTACATAAGGGTAGTGATGTAATACCATTCCGACCAATATATATATATACATTTGCATATATATATATATATATATACATTTACATATATATATACATTTGCATATATATATATATATATATATATATATATATATATATATATATATACATTTGCATATATATATATATATATATATATATACATTTGCATATATATATATATATATATATATATATATATATATATACATTTGCATATATATATATATATATATATATACATATATGTGTGCAAATGTATATATATATATATATATATATATATATATATATATATATATATATATATATATATATATATATGTGCAAATGTATATATATATATATATATATATTTGCACATATATATATATTTATATATATATGTACATTTGCACATATATATATATATATATATATATATATATATATATATATATATATATATATATATATATATATATATATATATATATAGATATACATTTGCACATATATATATATATATGTATATATATATATACATTTGCATATATATATATATATATATATATATATATATGTATATATACATTTGCATATATATATATATATATATATATATATATATATATATATATATATATATAAAACTTAAGAACTGAACAAATGTAGAACCAATAAATTAAGAAGAAGAAATCACCTTATAAAACCAAAACTTCCTTGCACCAATAAAAGAGGCAAGCTGTACGAATGATAAGCTTTCGTTCTTTATTGTAGTGTTAAGAACTTCATCAGATTAGGTACAGAAATCAAATCCCAGCTTAATATAGTCATCCAGAAGTCATAAAATATAAGACAAACCCCCATAACCATGAAACCATAACTGTAGCCAATGAGAATACTTCATAGTAATTTGGCAGTGTTACATGCACCTGTGAAGTGTGATATCAGTTCATAAAGTGCGAGTGTGATAAGAACATGTGTATAGAAGCAGTTGTGAAACACAGTAAACAATACAACTAAAAAATAAATAAAAAACATATATGCGCAGCACAAAGTCCAGACTGAAATGTATATGTGCCTGCAACTCAGAAATGTAGTAATGTAAAGAAGACCTGAACACAAAAAAATACTGGAGAGTATAACCACATCAGTGTTATGTATGTCGTAAGGCAAGGCAGAACTTTGATAAATGTAGGTGAGCATGAGCTATCCGAGCCACTTCAAAGTACATTTCAGATTTAAAGTCTCGTTCAGTCCAGGGGCATTATCAGCAGACAGGCATAACTGCCATTTTAATTCACAGAATTCCAATATATATAGTAGACCTTTTTGATTGTATACCGCATGATACAGGGTTAAACTGGTTAGAAGAATTAATGTTAACATTTGGGAATTTCCCACACAACGATTTTAACAACATTCTCCTTCTCATGGAAGTTTTGTTAAATAACAACTTCATGTATTTTGAAGGAGAATTTTACAAACAAAACAAAGGAGTAGCAATGGGGGCAAGTTGTGCCCCTACATATGCTAATATTATTCTTAACTGTTGGGAATTTAAATTTATTCTCAATAGTAGGTTTAAGGATTGTTGGTCACTATACAAACATTTTTGTAGATGACATTTGTCTGTTATGGACGATTACAGAGGACAAGTTTTTCAAATTTTTGAAATATGCACAAAGTACTACTAATTTTCTTAAATTTACCTATTCTATGGATAAGGATATTCTTTATTTTCTGGACTTGTGTATTTCTAAGGAAAATGGAAGTTTTTGTTCAAAAATTTTTAGAAAGAAAACTTTTTCAACTTCATATCTTTATTTTAACAGTAGTCACCCTTATTTTCAAAAGAAAAATCTCATTAAGGGACAGTTGGTCAGGGTCAGTAGAATGACCTCAAAAGCAACAGACTTCCAAGCAGAATGTCACAATATCAGTGATATGTTTAGTAACAGAGGTTACCCCCTTGAATTAATACAGCAGCTAATTGATGAAGTGAGTATAGGTAGGAAGACTAGATTTGCTCCCATATTGGGTCAAGATATCAGTGAACCCCCATCTTTGGTTTCTGATAAAGAAATCAAACAACACAAAGATTTGTTTATTTTAGATTATAATGGTGATTCTAACATCATCAAGAGGGTGGTCTCTCAGGAATGGGACAAATTCATGCAGATCACTGATATCACACCAACAGTACTCAGACAACTACAGTTTATCTACAGAAAGGGGATGAATTTTAAAAGTTTTTTTGAGTACAGGGCAGGGAAATGACAAAATGATACCCGTGCGAAGCATGGTACATACAAATGCGGGGCATGCTCCCAATGTACACACATTATGAATACAATCTCAGTTGAAATTCCCAGTAGAAACAGTGATTACGAGAAAGGGGTATGCAAACTGTAACAGTAGTGGTTTAGTCTATTTAGTTTCATGTAATGAATGTGATTCCTTTTACATTGGAAAAACAGAACGTAAATTAAGGACCAGAATTTATGAACACCATTATGAAATTAATAAGGCGAATTCCAGAAATGCACTGTATCGGCATAAGTTAACATGCACACAAGCGTCATTTTTCTTTTTTGTTCTGGAGATTGTGCCAAAAGAAATACGGGGAGGTATGTGGGAAGCAAAATTAGAGTACCGGGAACTATATTGGCAAATCATTTTGGAAGCCACTAGGGAACCCGGACTCAATGACATGTTGTCTATTACACCAGTTTTAAAGCTGAGATCTGCCAAATTATAATAATGTTATATACATTGAGGTTTAATATCTCCACTAGAGGTCAGTATTGTATGGTGTTTATGGAAACTTTGGATATTGAATTAAATCCACATATTTTTGTCAAATATATTTTTTAACATTTTTTAATATATTTCTTATCAAATTAACAGAGTTGGTACTATGAATTGGAAAAGATGAGTCCAACATTGTTTAAAATTAATTTTTATATACTTGGATAATTAAACGGTTGTTTTTTAAAAAATCCCATTCAATTCATTTAAATCAAAGTAGTTGATTTTTCATCCAATAGTTAACACAGTTTGAGGGTCGTCACAGTATTTAATTGAGAGGATTCACATGTGTTATTAGTTTCTGAAGAAGTGTGTATACGAAAACACATTTGTATCAGTAGCAGCGTTAATTCTGTGCCTCTTTGTGATTCTGTGCAACTTGTGAATAAACTACGTGGTTTTACGTTCATTCACTCCAGCTCTTATTTGGTTGCTCGTTTTGTTTTTGTTACATATATAGACATACATATATATGTACATTTGCATTTATAGATATACATTTGCATATATATATATATATATATATATATATATATATATATATATATATATATATATATATATATATATATATGTATGTATATATATATATATATATATATATATATATATATGTATATATAAAAATAGAAACACTGTCGCTATTTCGTAGGTACCTCTCCCTATAAAAACAGCGCAAACAAGTAATGATAAAAGTGTTGGGAGGGTACAAAGGCAGATACCAATGCCTTGCATAAACAAGGCTATATCTGAGTCCTTATTTAGTCACACAAAGTCTTACAGGTTACATAAATCTTCTTAGAACCATTCGGCACTAAACAAACATCAACCACTTCGCTCCACAGACGGTCTTCACTTCACTATGGATAAGAAGTGGAAAAACGTATTTCTTTCTTTCTTAAAAAGTTTTATTTGGCTAGCGCTTTCACCCGTAGGCTTCCTCAGGCCAAAAAAATATATAACACTTTCAAAGCATTTTATACAATCTCATGTGATGTCATTGAGATCATTTCCTGTCATCACAATAATTAATTCATTAACATATTTAATTGTTACAAACTTAATTTATATATCAAATGCATCAATTTTCAAAAAACATATGTTTAAAACTATTAAAAATTATGTAATTTCATGCATAACTAAACTTAAACAATTTTTTAATTTTTTAAAATTTTTAAAATTTTTTAAAAAGTCAAACATTTTTAAGAATCAAGCATTTCTAAAGAGTCACACCCATATGTCATTCTATTAAAAAGTTTTTTACATATGACATTATATGGACCTTATAATAAATAAAATTTATACAAATATATAAATTCATATACATATCTATATATGTGTACACCATAAACATTAATTCTCCCTTACTTATGTACGTCATATTCATATATTAACTTTCAATTTCCTAGACTTTAACACAGGTTTTATAGGAACTATATCATTTAAACCTGGTGAATGATCAGCTCTAAGCTTAATAATCCATCTCATTTCATTCTCCTCAGTTCTATTTACTATATCACCACGTCTAATGATTACACAATTCTTCTGTATAGCCAGGAATTTAAATTCATGGTCTATGGATGTATTAAGAGCATGTTTCGATAGAGCATTATTTAAAGATTTTGTTTTAATATTATACAAACGATCTCTGATGTGGTCCCTTAGTCGTCTGTCCGTCTTGCCCACATAAAATGCAGGGCAATATGTGCAGGTAGCAGGGTAGACAACATGGGCCGTATCACATGTAGCTTGTACAGAAAACTTAAATTCTTGCTGTGTAACAGGATGTATAAAACTAGCAGCATCATCAATGGATGCACAGTATCTACACTTATGACAGGGTTTAGTTACTCCAGTTACTTTATTCTGATGCCCACTTCCTACTCTATTTGGGCCACACAGCATT